>NW_026900104.1:0-13640 GCF_033153095.1 Gastrolobium bilobum
TGTAAATGACGAACAAGTAACTACACCATCCTACCCACCTGGCTTTTCCCCAATTCCTATGCAGCTCCAAAGTTCCAACCCTCAAGGAGTACTAATGCCACTTACGGTATACCCAAATATTCCCATACAACCACCAATCACCAACCCAGAAGAAGTCCATGTACCCCCATTCCCTCCATACGGCCTAACTCCAGGATTTGTACCATCACAAGCCACTAATCCTCCAGATGGTAACACATCAACTCCTACCCTAAACCCTACTCAACCGCAAGGTCCTCACCCAAATTCAATTGAAAGTCCACAAACAGAAACACCCTTCCCTGTTAGTAGTGCACCGATGGTTCCACCTATCTTAAACTCACAAAGTGTATCCCAACCACACTCCAATCCTGTATATGTGGCACCAAATAACCCTCATGGAGTTCCTCATGACACATTGAATAACTCTTCAATTAGAATTCTTCAATCTATGGGGAAATTGGAAGTTTTGGAAGAAAGGTTGAGAGCTATAGAAGGGGGAAGTAATTATGGCCTTGGAAACGCATCCGAACTTTGTCTGGTTCCTAATGTTGTTATTCCCCCCCAAATTTAAAGTACCTGATTTTGACAAGTATAAAGGGACCACTTGCCCAAAGAGTCATCTGACCATGTATTGTCGAAAGATGGCCTCATATGCCCAAGATGAGAATTTGTTGATCCATTTTTTCCAGGATAGCCTGACGGGGGCAGCTTCGAATTGGTACACGCACCTTGAGCGAGCACATATACGTTGTTGGAAAGATTTGGCTGATGCTTTCCTCAAGCAATACAAGTATAACATTGATATGGCTCCTGATAGACTGCAGGTACAGAATATGACAAAGAAAGATGTTGAGTCTTTTAAAGAATATGCTCAACGATGGAGAGAACTATCTGCGCAAGTTGACCCCCCATTGTCAGAAAAGGAAATGGTTGCTACGTTCATCGATACCCTCCAATCATCGTTCTATGACCGGATGATCGGAAGCGTGTCATCAAATTTTTCTGACATTGTCATAATAGGAGAAAGGGTAGAAAACGGAATAAGGAGTGGCAAGATCACTCCTAATTCCATAGAGGCTGTTAATATGAAGAAACCTTCAACTGCGATAGGAAGAAAAAAAGAAGGAGAAACTCATGCTGTGACTTTCAATCAGCAAAGGTTTACGCAAGGCAAGCCTAACCCAACATATAGTAACCCTCAGCCAAGTTTCCAAACGCCTTTCACTAATTACCCTGATGTGGCCAATACTTCACATACCCCATATCCCCAACCTTACCACTCAACAACACCCTACCACTCGCCACCTCCTTCCCAGCCACAAACATTTCCAACTGTACCATCACGACCACCTCAATCATGGGCTCAAAATTCAAATCCAAATCAAAGAAGAACCCCAAATAACCAAGAGAGGAAACCATTTAAATTTGACCCAATTCCCATGTCTTATACCGAGCTTTTACCACACCTCATCCAAAGTTCACTTCTTGTTCCATGTCCAATGAAACCACTTGAGCCCCCTTACCCTAAAGGATTTGATGTGAATGCTAAATGTGATTATCATGCTGGAATTGTGGGCCATTCTACTGAAAATTGTAATGGTTTAAAGTTTAAGGTGCAGAATTTAATTGATGCCAAGTGGTTGAACTTTAAGGACGAAGCTCCTAATGTTGGCAATAACCCTTTGCCTGATCATGGAAGTTCTCGGGTCAATGTTGTTGAAGAGTTTTCAAATCAGCATCTTGTGAGAAAAGTGGCAGATATCAAAACTCCTCTAAAAATAATTTTCGAAGAGCTTTGTAAGTATGGGATGATACAAGCCCAAGTTAAAGAAGAGGAAATCCACGATGAAAGGATGATGTGTGGAATCCATCCAAATATGGGGCACTCCATTGAAGATTGCGACGAATTTAAGCAAATTCTTCAGGATTTGATAGACGTGCAATTTGTGCAAATTGGCTACCAACATGAGGATGGTGATGTAAATGTGGTTAAGGAGCAAGAAGATCAGGTGGATGTGGGTACCCAAGTTCCGATGGTGATCCCGCCAACTATTGAGCATACTACCTCCATCCAAAAACCACTGGTAGTTCATTACACAAGAAACTCATCCATGCAGACAACATGCAGCCCAAAGCCAATTACCATTCAAGTACCAACCTCTTTTGCCTACAAGGACACCAAAGTTGTGCCATGGAAGTATGGTGTGCAGGTTCTTACTAGCAACCCTCAGAATGATATATTGCCAGCGTCTTCTAGTACATGCTTTTCTATTGTCACAAATGTTTCTGGAATTGGTGGGATGACCCGAAGTGGTCGTATTTATAACCCCGAAGAGCTTCGAAGTGATTCAGCCAAGGAAGTAATGAAAGAAGACAGGACGAAGAACAAAGATGGAAGCATTTGTGGAGAAAAAGAAGTTAGTCCAGATGAGCGCAAGAAAGCGGTAACAAATGAAGAAGCCTGTGAGTTTTTAAAGTTCATCAGACAAAGTGAATATAAAGTGGTAGAACAACTGAATCACACTCCAGCAAAAATATCTCTCCTGTCTTTATTGTTGAACTCTGAACCACACAGAAAGGTATTAATGAAGGTATTGAATGAAGCTCATGTTGCCCATGACATTGCGGTGGACAAGTTGGATGGCATTGTCGGTAACATTGTTGCTGATAATTATGTCAGTTTCACTGATGATGAAATACCTGCGGATGGAAGGGGGCATAATAAAGCACTGCATATTTCTGTGAAATGTCAAGATCATGCTATGGCTAAAGTACTTATTGACAACGGCTCCTCTTTGAATGTAATGCCCCTATCAACACTATCAAAGCTGCCTTTCGATATTTCATACATGAGACCAAGTACTATGATAGTGAGAGCTTTCGACGGTACTAGAAGAGAAGTGATTGGGGAAATTGACATTCCGATCCAGATTGGCCCATGTACTTTTGAAATCACCTTCCAAGTGATGGACATTATGCCAGCCTATAGTTGTCTCTTGGGGCGACCTTGGATTCACTCTGCGGGAGTTGTGCCCTCCACATTGCACCAAACGTTGAAGTTCATAGTAGACAACAAGTTGGTAATTGTTTCAGGTGAAGAAGATTTGTTGGTGAGTAAAACATCATCAAACCCTTATATTGAAGCTGCAGAGGAGGCCCTTGAAACTTCTTTCCAAGCACTTGAGATTGCTAACACCACCTATGTAGGGGAAGGAGCACAAGTTATAAAGCCAACACCATCTAATGCATCATTAATGGTGGCTAAACTTATGCTCGAAGGAGGTTGTTTGTATGGGCACGGGCTAGGGAAAAATGGAGAAGGCATTGCTGAGCCGCTACAACTGTGTGAGAATAAAAATAGATTTGGGTTGAGATACAGGCCCACTAGAGTGGATAAAAGAAGAATCATAGAAGAGAAGAAGGAAAGAAGGATAACTCGGTTGGAAGGTAGGGATCCAACAACTGAGGGGGTTCCCATTTGTGATATTCGGCAAAGCTTTCGAAGTGCTGGACTGGAGTTTTTGGATCAAGTGGTTGCTATTGAAGATGATCATCCTGGCAACGACAATATTAACTTGGTATATCCATGTTCTTCGGATACAGAGCTTGGCAATTGGGAGGTCGTCGAGTTACCCGTGATCTTAGATTCAAAGTAATTTGTAATGCTAATCCTATTGCTCTGCCCAAGGCTTTAGGAATACTTTTTGTAACATGGGCTCACATGTTTTGTTTCAGTATTTGTTATCAATAAATGCATTTCCTTCAATTTATCCTTGTTTCTTTATCTTGCACCTGGCCACTACTTCAATCTTTATTCATCTTTTGTTAACACCAATAAATGCAGATCTGAAAGTGTTTCTCTTGAAAATGACCATGTTAGCATCTCATCATATGATTTTGATCACCCTATTAATCATGCTGACGAGTGTAACAGCCCGTTACGTACCGGTATTGTTAACATTAATTATGATATTAAGCGCAGTTACAATCACAGCAGTTCATTTAAAAAAACGAGAATAAATTTTTTCCGACTATTACGCGAGCATTTAAATCATAAAAAGCGTAATAATTAAAAGCTGTGACCGTAACCGTAAACTCTTGCGGAAGACTTATTTCAACTATTTTTATAACTTACATCATTTATTATGAGTTACTAAGGAGTTCCCATAAACTCACTTAGCCTATTTCCAACTTTACATTTTTACCAATTCGAACATGTTTCACTCTAAATTTTTCTGCGACCAAACCGATCGCAACCAACCCTTCTTCTCAGATTATATTTTTTTATTACTTAATTCCCTTTTTAACAAGCTATCATACGCTCAATTCGGAGCTCATTTGCTCCGGTTATCGCCGTTTGAAGTTGGATAAGCAATTAGCCCAAACAACCCCAAAAACAGCTCCAAACCACTCACATTGCTCGAATTACTGCACTCAATCCACTCAACCATTTTCTCTCAAATTTTTATCCTACAAACTAGACATCTAAAACTTCATTTTGATATATCACACGCTTAATTTGGCGGAGAAACGAAGCGGGAATTAATTTCCCAAATCCGGTCCAGAACCTGCCTCAGGTGCAGGGGCACATGGGCAGTCCGTGTTTCTCTAATTTTTTCAGGCCGAAGATCAACCCAGAATTTCCTCAAATTTTGACACAAGGTAGAGGACATCTCAACCTTCAAAATGGCGTATGGCACGTCCCTAGAGGACTTCTATGGAGGGAGATATGCTCTCCCGAAGTTTGCCTAAAATCTGCCAATTCTACAGAAAATTCGCCAGAGTTTCCTTTGTTTTTCCAATAATCCCAAATTTGTAAAAGATCATTTAAACCTCAAATGTACCTAATAAACACATGATAATACAGTAATAATCCAATGGGTGGCACACACAAGGACCAACAACGCCTTGGGGCACTTACAACCCAATCCAGTTTATAGTTATTAAACATAGAGTCCATATTAATCATTCTTAAGTAGTTGCAATCACTAACACCTTTTTCATGCATATTTCCATCATACATATTATCATAACCTAAAATAGGCCTAAGGCCCTTCCATCATAATTAGACATGCATCAATACTATTACAATATGGCTTTACAAATTACAACTTGAAACTAAAACTTCAAATTACATTCTTCTAAAATTTCAACTTAATTTAAAAGACAACATAACCAAATACATCACTACTAGACTTAGGCAAAATGGCATGAACAAGATGCTAATGAAGCTACTAATAAATACAAATGACATGTTCATGCCCTAAGTCTAGCCTAGGCCACACGGCCAACAAAATGCAAAATATGAAGCGCTCCAGCGCTCACTCTGCGGGCCTCTTGCCGAGGCTCCTGCTCCACTGCTACCTCCTGAAATAAATGCCCCGAGACGGGGTGAGATATACGAATATATCTCAGTAACCAAGAGGTTCTGGAGAAAACTCCACCCAATGGTTCACTTCGATGCATATCAATAGAATACAACAACCACTTTGAAAACGGGATATAGCATGGGATTTAGAGAATGGGGAATATAAAGAAAACAAAATACGACGATACGGGATGGTAACCCCAATTCCACGTACGCCCTCGGCATATATAAGCCTATGGGTATCATCCAAGGTGTGTTCACAGAAACCACAACCATGATGCCCAAACCAACCAAAACGCCAAAGACATTCCTAGTGTGCTCCTACCCGGATCACACACCATGACACGCAGTCAACTGGAACTCCCTCCTGGAGACCTATCCAGCGGAAGTCCGAAAATGCCCGAAGGCTAATAAAACTGTCTACTGGCCAGAGACTCGGTACCGCAGTACCCATAGCAATAATGCATGCATGCTCATGTGTTCTATACTATTCATACACACTTCCTACCGTTGCCATCAACTGGCAAGGTGGAACAGAAAAGGGGAACAAGCCCCAGTACCAAGAGGTTACCTTAATTCGTGTTTCCACAAGCTCCGCAGCAGCTTATCCCTCAACTCGGTACACAGCGGAATGCCTACACAGAGGACATTCCCAATCACTCTTAGATCAACCAATACATGTTAATTTATAATTACACATGCAATGAACCAATTTCTTACCTCAATCCACTTGGTCCCAGACCAAGGGCAACTCACTGATTCAAGATTCGGGATTCAGGTCGACGTACGGCAACCTATACAATAACGTACATCCATCAGTACTCGTCAAATAGTATCAAAACACAAAATCACAAAAATCCTCCCCATCCTCCCTTGATGGTTCGGCCATTGTAGTGTAAATGTGAGATTTATTTTTCTAAATTTTCTTTCTCATTTTGTTACGTCTCATTAGGTTGTCAATAGGCCAGTTCAAGTGCCGGTTCGTCATTTTCGCGTCGAATTACATCAAAACGCGAAAATCGCCAAATCACCCCTTTTCCCCTTGGAGGTTCGGCCATGTAGGTGTAAATTTGAGATTTATTTTCCTAAATTTTCTTTCTCATTTTATAACACTCCCTTAGGTTGTTTTGAGGCTAGTTCAATCGTCGTTTTTCCGTTTTTCGACATTTACGCATCGTTTTGCGAAATATTTCATTCTGGGCTCATTTAGGTCTCTAACACAATTCATTCTTTTCCATTGATTCAAACACTCTCCAAGCACAACACAACCCATCTAAGCACCATATAACTACTCAAATCATCATCCAAATCATTTTTCAACATCAATTCTTCAATCTTTCTTAAAAGAATCGAATTTTACCCTATGGCATTCCAAGGAATTTCCATACAACTTTAATCATTCCACACCTCATACAATCCTATTATATCAACATACAATCATACAACAACTCATCAATCCAATCCTAACACATTTTCAAAACTCAAAGTCATGACAACCTCAAAATTTTCTAAGTTAAAAATTCACATTTTTCATCAATAAATTTCATCGCATTTCTAGCTTTAATACATCATTCTAACACATTATCATCTAATACACATTTTCAAATTGAGCTCTCTAACACAACACATCATCAAATCAAGCTTTAGGTTTCCAAAAATTCAATCACAATTAAACCATGTAAATGGGATGGAAACATACTCACAACAAAGGCTAGAAGCTAACCCAAGACTCCTCCAAGCAATGGAAGATCAAAAAGCTCCATGGACAACCATTTTTTCTCCAAAATTTCGTGGCTGTAAATGGCCAATATCTCCCCAAATACACGGTTTCAAGGCTCAAGAGTGGTACCAATGTGTTTAGAAGGTTGTTTCCAACAAATTTCAACACAAAAATCACTTGATTTGGTTAAGAAATGATCAAGTTATGGTGAAAAGAAAATTTGAATGCAAATGGGGTTTTTGGGGGAGGGGGCTGCGGGTTTCATGAAGAAGAAGGGAGGAAAGTGATGCATGAATAGTGCCAAGCACATGTGGCTTAAGTCACTTAAGTGGGGTGGGTCCCACCGCCACCTCACGCGATTTAAAACTAATCCGAATTTTCCTCCGATTCCACTAAACGTCCGTAAATTCACAACCTATTTAGAAACTCAAATTTTTAACATTAACTATTCCCCTTTAATTAGGCTTGATCAGATGAATTAAGAGTCCTCCATTCGTTCGGAGAAAACACTGTTTTAAGCTATTACGCGCGCCATTGGCACGCTTCCCCAAACTGTCTTAATTTCATCGAATATTATAAGAAATCATATTTCCTAACTCATTAGACCATTTTTAACTCATATTTGAAACCTAGAGCTCAAAATTCAACTGGCACGTTTTACGGTGCAATCGTAACGCGATATTTTTACCCGCGAAAAACACTATTCACTGATTTTCTGAAACTTGCCCATCCACTCAATTTTTCGTTCTGAACCCATTTCCAGGGTTATTTTTACCATCTGAGACCTTCTACTCAATTTTTATCTTCCTAGGGTTGCGTGTTGGCTAATTACCGTTTTGCCCTTTCTTTGTATTTTGGCCTAATCTTTAGGATTTTCACTAATTCATCACTTGATTGCTCATTTAATATTTTAATTAATTGATTTAAAATTGTGAGGTGTTATAACGAGGATAATGAAGAAAGTTGGGAACCTCCCCCTGAGTTAATGAGATTAATAGAACAAGAAGCCAAAGAAATTCAACCCCATGAGGAGTCAATTGAAATAATCAATTTGGGGACTGAACATGACAAAAGGGAAATTAAAGTTGGCACATGTATGAAAGAAAGTGAGCGTAGCAAGTTGATTAAGCTCTTGTACGATTATAGTGATATTTTTGCGTGGTCATATCAAGATATGCCTGGGCTAGATGCTAGCATAGTTGAGCATAAATTACCTTTGAAGCCCGAGTGTCCCCCAGTTAAGCAAAAGTTGAGACGGATGAAAGCAGATATGCTATTGAAAGTTAGAGAAGAAGTTAAAAAACTGTTCGATGCTGGTTTCCTTTCAGTTTCCAGGTACCCTCAATGGGTTGCAAACATTGTTCCAGTTCCAAAGAAAGATGGGAAAGTTCGAATGTGTGTTGACTATCGAGATTTGAATAGAGCTAGCCCCAAGGATGACTTCCCAATCCCTCATATTGATGTTCTGGTGGATAATACTGCTCAACACTCATTTTTCTCCTTCATGGATGGTTTCTCGGGTTATAATCAGATCAAAATGGCTCCTGAAGACATGGAGAAAACCACATTCATCATGTTATGGGGAACATTTTGCTACAGAGTAATGCCATTTGGTTTAAAAAATGCAGGGGCAACTTATCAAAGAGCAATGGTGACCTTGTTCCATGACATGATGCATAAAGAGATAGAGGTTTATATAGACGACATTATTGCAAAGTCTCAAACAGAAGAGGACCACATAGTCAACCTACAAAAGCTTTTTGAGCGATTAAGAAAGTTCAAGCTCAGGTTGAAGCCAGCCAAATGCACTTTTGGCGTGAAGTCAGGCAAATTATTGGAGTTCGTGGTTAGTCAAAAAGGGATAGAAGTTGATCCTGACAAGGTCCGAGCAATCACAGATATGCCAGCTCCTCGTACAGAAAAGGAAGTTCGTGGATTTTTAGGGAGATTGAATTATATTGCCAGGTTCATATCTCAATTAACTGCAACTTGCGAACCAATTTTTAAATTGTTACGCAAGAGTCATACTGTGGGGGTGGAATAAAGATTGTCAAAAGGCTTTCGAGAAGATCAAACAGTATCTGCAAGAGCCTCATATTTTGGTACCTCCTGTGCCGGGAAGACCTCTCATTATGTATCTGACAGTGCTTGATGAATCTATGGGTTGTGTATTGGGGCAGCATGATGAATCTGGTAGAAAAGAGCACGCCATATACTACTTGAGCAAGAAGTTTACCAATTGTGAAGCAAATTATTCGTTGTTGAAACGGACGTGTTGTGCTATGGCATGGGCTGCTCGTCGCTTGAGGCAATATATGTTGTATTATACTACTTGGTTAGTGTCAAAGATGGACCCGATCAAGTATATTTTCGAGAAACCGGCTCTTACTGGAAGAATAGCTCGCTGGCAAGTTCTGTTATCAGAATATGATATTGTCTATATCACTCAAAAGGCAATAAAAGGCAGTGCTCTTGCTGAGTATTTGGCTCAACAGCCCGTGGAAGATTATCAGTCGATGCAGTGTGATTTTCCAGATGAAGATATAATGGCTTTATTTGAAGAAGAAGAAGAGTCTTCACAGCAAGAAGGATGGACTTTATTGTTCGATGGGACATCTAATGCATTGGGGCATGGAATTGGAGCTATATTAGTTTCCCCTGAAAACCATTTTATTCCAATCACAGCCAGATTATGCTTTGACTGTACAAATAATGTAGCAGAGTATGAAGCATGTGCTATGGGAATCCAAGCGGCAATGGACTCAAAAGCAAAAGTTCTCAAGGTGTATGGAGATTCTGCTCTAGTTATCCATCAACTAAAAGGAGATTGGGAAACCCGAGATGCCAAGTTAGTCCCTTATTATGCCTACATAAGGGAACTAATTAAGCAATTTGATGAAGTTACATTCCATCACATCCCTCATGAAGATAATCAGTTGGCCGATGCTTTAGCCACTTTATCTTCAATGTTCAAGATAAGCCATGACAGAGATATGCCACTAGTAAGGATGGAAACTCGTGATCAGCCTGTATATTGTCAAGCAGTGGAAGAGGAGCTCGACGGCAAGCCTTGGTATCATGATATCAAATGCTACATTAAGAGCAGATAATATCCTCCTGGTGCCTCGGAGAATGATAAGAGAACCTTGAGGAGATTGGCAATAAGTTTCTTTTTAAATGAAGACATGCTTTATAAGAAGAATCATGACATGGTGCTTCTCAGATGTGTTGATGTAGCAGAAGCAGAGAAAATTATCAGAGATGTTCATGAAGGTTCTTTTGGGACTCACGCAAATGGGCATGCAATGGCGAGCAAAATATTGAGGGCAGGCTATTATTGGTTGACTATGGAGGCTGACTGTTTTAATTATGTGAAGAAGTGCCATAAATGTCAGACATATGCTGACAACATTCACGCACCGCCAATGTCTTTGAATGTCTTAACAGCACCTTGGCCATTTTCAATGTGGGGAATGGACGTCATTGGGGTAATTGAGCCAAAAGCCTCTAATGGTCATCGTTTCATTCTGGTCGCAATTGATTACTTCATCAAATGGGTTAAGGCTGCCTCTTATGCCAGTGTAACCAGAAGTGTTGTCGTCAAGTTTATTAAGAAAGAGTTGATCTGTCGTTATGGCCTGCCAAACAAGATCATTACTGACAATGCGACTAACCTGAATAACGATGAGGAATTATGTGAAAACTTCAAGATACAACATCATAACTCCTCCCCATATCGACCAAAGATGAATGGAGCAGTTGAAGCAGCAAACAAAAACATCAAGAAGATTATTCAAAAGATGGTGATAACATACAGGGACTGGAGTGAAATGCTTCCTTTTGCCTTGCACGGATATCGCACCTCTATTCGTACCTCAACCGGTGCAACCCCATTCTCGTTGGTGTACGGAATGGAAGCAGTGCTTCCTATTGAAGTTGAGATTCCCTTGTTGAGAGTCCTGATGGAGACAGAATTGGAAGAAGCAGAGTGGGTCCAATCTCGACTTGATCAATTGAATCTTATTGAAGGAAAAAGATTAAATGCTCTTTGTCATGGCCAATTATATCAAAAGAGGATGAAGAAAGCTTATGAGAAGAAAATACGACCTCGACAATTTCAGGAAGGAGATTTAGTGCTAAAAAAGATTCTTCCCATTCAAAAGGATCACCAAGGAAAGTGGACTCCCAATTATCAAGGGCCCTATGTTGTGAAGAAAGCCTTTTCCGGAGGGGCCCTAATACTCACAATGATGGACGGTGAAGATCTACCACTCCCGGTCAATTCAGATGCAGTCAAGAAGTATTATGCTTAAAAAAAAAACAAACAAACAAACAAGAAAAAAAGTGCTCGCTAGGTTGAAAACCTGAAAAGGCGACCTAGGCAAAACTTAGAGCGACCTGGTAGGTTGAAAACTCGAAAGAGCAACCTAGGCAAAAGTTAGGGTCTAAAAAGTAAAGTATCACTCTTGATATATCAAGCTAGCATCAAAAGATCTCCCAAACTGGAGCAGATTAGACACTCAAGGCACATGGGGCTGGGGCAACCGGTATCTATGGAAGTTGATTAGGGCATGTTCAAGATGATAAGCAAGGGAAGCTAGCATTGGTCATTGGAAAGATCATCACTGGATGAGCCGAAACCCTATCTTTTACCATTACCTTTTAAATTTCTTTCCTATGACTCATCTGTACTGTACCTTTTTCATATAATGACATTTTTTTCTTCTTCTTCACTTCTGTTGTTGATTGCATATGCATTTTCTATGATAAGCTTATACTGAAATATGAAATATGTGATATATCATATATGCATTGAGAATTACTATAATTGCTTCAAAGGATCATGGTAAACACGATAAATCTCCCACAAGCAGGGTACGATAGGTAACAGATATCAAGAGTATAGTTCAAAGGACCAGCACCACAGTCTGGGTACACAAAATGAAGCAAGAAACAAGAACACTTTCCAGTTCACTCCTGAGTTATGAGGTAATTAAAACTGCAAGGCGACAGAACTAAGGGTTGTCGTGGAAGCAAAGGAGAGAGAAAATATCCAATTTGTAAATTTTTGAGAGTGTCTACATTTTGTGACATGCATTGCATCTTGCATCATCATTACAAAAAAAAATATTAATTATTATTATAAACATCTTGGTTCTTTACATAAATGGCACTCATGCCTACACCTAGTCAAAGCGAGTCAAGTCTGCCACCTTTAAATTTCTGTAAAAGCGGGTCAAGTCTGCCACCTTTAAATTTCTGGTAAAGCGGGTCAAGTCCGCCACCTTTAAATTTCTGCAAAGCGGGTCAAGTCAGCCACCTTTAAATTTCTGTAAAAGCGGGTCAAGTCCACCACCTTTAAATTTCTGTAAAAGCGGGTCAACTGCTACGCCACCTTTAAATTTCTGTAAAAGCGGGTCAAGTCCACCACCTTTAAATTTCTGTCAAAGCGGGTCAAGTCCGCCACCTTTAAATTTTCTGTCAAGCCGGGTTCAAGTCCGCACCTTTAAATTTCTGTCAAGCCGGGTTCAAGTCCGCACCTTTAAATTTCTGTCAAAGCCGGGTCAAGTCCGCACCTTTAAATTTCTGTCAAGCCGGATTCAAGTCCGCACCTTTAAATTTCTGTCAAAGTCAGGTCAAGTCCGCACCTTTAAATTTCTGTCAAAGCCGGGTTCAAGTCCGCACCTTTAAATTTCTGTCAAAGCCGGGTCAAGTCCGCACCTTTAAATTTCTATCAAGCCGGGTTCAAGTTCACACCTTTAAATTTCTGTCAAGCCGGATTCAAGTCCGCACCTTTAAATTTCTGTCAAAGCCGGGTCAAGTCCGCACCTTTAAATTTCTGTCCAAGCCGGGTTCAAGTCCGCACCTTTAAATTTCTGTCAAAGCCGGGCCGGGTCCACTATCCCGCACCTTTAATTTTTTGTCGAAGCGGGTCCACTCTCCCGCGCCTTTAAATTTATGCCAAGGCGGGTCCATTCTCCCGCGCCTTTAATTTTTCTAACAAGACAGGTCCACTCTCCCGCGCCTGTAAATTTCTGTTAAGACGGGTCCATTCTGCAGCACCACTTATTTTTAGCTCAATTCAGGTCCATTTTCCCGAACCATTTTATTTTTAAGTTAAATTTGGGCCCTCAATCCCACGCCATAATTATTCAGATCCTCTGTCCTTCAATCATCAAAGTTGGGTCCCCTGTCTCACAACTGAGATTAATTTAGCCGTGACGGCTTGTTAATTTTATAATATAATTTTGGGTTATTTTAACTGTGACAGTTTGATAACTCGAAATTGACAGCTTATCTAGAGCATACTTATTTTTCCTATTAAAGCCGGGATCTCAATCCTGCATATATATACCTTTAGGCCTCCCGCGCCATCATCGTTTACCTTTCGAGCCCTTGTGCTCGTCATTGATTATCTTTCACCTTAATATTCACCACCTCATATGTTCCCCGGACAAAAAATGAGAGTTCACGTCTTTACTTATTCTTTATAATGATAATATGAAAACTACAGTTCTTCATATTTTCTAC
>NW_026900105.1:0-13697 GCF_033153095.1 Gastrolobium bilobum
ACAAAAAAAATAAAGCACACAAAAAGGGGAAAGATAGCACAAAGTGGAAAAATGTATTATGATCCCCGTATTTGTGGTCCTTCCAATAAGAATGCAACACTTGTATTTATTTATTTTCTATTTTTTTATTTTTTTCTCTCTCCAATAGAGAGAAAGAAAAGAAAAGAAATGGTACAGAAAAAACAAACACACAAAAAGGGGAAAATATAGCACAAAGCTGAAAAATTTATTATGATCCCCGTATTTGTGGTCCTTCCAATAAGAATGCAACACTTGTATTTCTTTTTTGTTTTTTTTTTTTTCTCTCCAATAGAGAGAGAAAGAAAAAAAAAGAAATGGAACAAAAAAAATAAAGCACACAAAAAGGGGAAAAGAAAGCACAAAGTGGAAAAATTTATTAAAATTTGTTATGATCCTCGTATTTGTAGTCCTTCCAATAAGAATGCAACACTTGTATTTTTTTTTCTTTTTTTCTCTCTCCAATAGAGAGAAAGAAAAAAAAAATGGTACAAAAAAATAAAGCACACAAAAATGGGAAAAGATAGCACAAAGTGGAAAAATTTATTATGATCCCCGTATTTGTGGTCCTTCCAATAGGAATGCAACACTTGTATTTATTTTTTTTATTTTTCTTTTTTTCTCTCTCCAATAGAGAGAGAGAGAAAAAAAATGGTACAAAAAAATAAAGCACACAAAAAGGAGAAAAGATAGTACAAAGTGGAAAAATTTATTATGATCCCCATATTTGTGGTCCTTCAAATAAGAATGCAACACTTGTATTTATTTATTTTTTATTTTTTTATTTTTTCTCTCTCCGATAGAGAGAAAGAATAGAAAAGAAAAGAAAAGAAATGGTACAGAAAAAACAAACACACAAAAAGGGGAAAATATAGCACAAAGCTGAAAAATTTATTATGATCCCCGTATTTGTGGTCCTTCCAATAAGAATGCAACACTTATATTTTTTTTTCTTTTTTTCTCTCTCCAATAGAGAGAGAAAAAAAAATGGTACAAAAAAAATAAAGCACACAAAAAGGGGAAAAGATAGCACAAAGTGGAAAAATTTATTATGATCCCCGTATTTGTGGTCCTTCTAATAAGAATGCAAAACTTGTATTTATTTATTTTTTATTTTTTTATTTTTTTTCTCTCCAATAGAGAGAAAGAAAAGAAAAGAAAAGAAAAGAAATGGTACAGAAAAAACAAACACACAAAAAGAGGAAAATATAGCACAAAGTGGAAAAATTTATTATGATCCCCGTATTTGTGGTCCTTCCAATAAGAATGAAACACTTGTATTTCTTTTTTTTTCTTTTTTTTTTCTCTCTAATAGAGAGAGAAAGAAAAAAAAAGAAATGGAACAGAAAAAATAAAGCACACAAAAGGGGAAAAGATAGCACAAAGTGGAAAAATTTATTAAAATTTATTATGATCCTCGTATTTGTAGTCCTTCCAATAAGAATGCAACACTTGTTTTTTTTTTTTCTTTTTTTCTCTCTCCAATAGAGAGAGAAAGAAAAAAAATGGTACAAAAAAAATAAAGCACACAAAAAGGGGAAAAGATAGCACAAAGTGGAAAAATTTATTATGATCCCCGTATTTGTGGTCCTTCCAATAAGAATGCAACACTTGTATTTATTTATTTTTTATTTTTTTATTTTTTTTCTCTCTCCAATAGATAGAAAGAAAAGAAAAGAAAAGAAAAGAAATGGTACAGAAAAAACAAAAACACAAAAAGGGGAAAATATAGCACAAAGTGGAAAAATTTATTATGATCCCCGTATTTGCGGTCCTTCCTATAAGAATGCAACACTTGTATTTTTTTTTCTTTTTTTCTCTCTGCAATAGAGAGAGAGAAAAAAAAAGAAATGGTACAGAAAAAATAAAGCACACAAAAGGGGAAAAGAAGCACTTGTATTTACTTGTATTTATTTATTTTTTATTTTTTTATTTTTTTCTCTCTCCAATAGAGAGAAAGAAAAGAAAAGAAAAGAAAAGAAATGGTACAGAAAAAACAAACACACAAAAAGAGGAAAATATAGCACAAAGTGGAAAAATTTATTATGAACCCCGTATTTGTGGTCCTTCCAATAAGAATGAAACACTTGTATTTCTTCTTTTTTCTTTTTTTTTCTCTCTAATAGAGAGAGAAAGAAAAAAAAAGAAATGGAACAGAAAAAATAAAGCACACAAAAGGGGAAAAGATAGCACAAAGTGGAAAAATTTATTAAAATTTATTATGATCCTCGTATTTGTAGTCCTTCCAATAAGAATGCAACACTTGTATTTTTTTATTTTTTTTTTTTTTTTTTTTTCTCTCTCCAATAGAGAGAGAGAAAGAAAAAAAATGGTACAAAAAAAATAAAGCACACAAAAAGGGGAAAAGATAGCACAAAGTGGAAAAATGTATTATGATCCCCGTATTTGTGGTCCTTCCAATAAGAATGCAACACTTGTATTTATTTATTTTCTATTTTTTTATTTTTTTCTCTCTCCAATAGAGAGAGAAAGAAAAGAAAAGAAAAGAAATGGTACAGAAAAAACAAACACACAAAAAGGGGAAAATATAGCACAAAGCTGAAAAATTTATTATGATCCCCGTATTTGTGGTCCTTCCAATAAGAATGCAACACTTATATTTATATTTTTTCTTTTTCTTTTTTTCTCTCTACAATAGAGAGAGAAAGAAAAAAAATGGTACAAAAAAATAAAGCACACAAAAAAGGGAAAAGATAGCACAAAGTGAAAAAATTTACTATGATCCCCATATTTGTGGTCCTTCTAATAAGAATGCAACACTTGTATTTATTTATTTTTTATTTTTTTATTTTTTCTCTCTCCGATAGAGAGAAAGAATAGAAAAGAAAAGAAAAGAAATGGTACAGAAAAAACAAACACACAAAAAGGGGAAAATATAGCACAAAGATGAAAAATTTATTATGATCCCCGTATTTGTGGTCCTTCCAATAAGAATGCAACACTTATATTTATTTTTTTTATTTTTTTTTTCTCTCTCCAATATAGAGAGAAAAAAAATGGTACAAAAAAAATAAAGCACACAAAAAGGGGAAAAGATAGCACAAAGTGGAAAAATTTATTATGATCCCCGTATTTGTGGTCCTTCTAATAAGAATGCAACACTTGTATTTATTTATTTTTTATTTTTTTATTTTTTTTTCTCTCCTATAGAGAGAAAGAAAAGAAAAGAAATGGTACAGAAAAAACAAACACACAAAAAGGGGAAAATTATGATCCCCGTATTTGTGGTCCTTCTAATAAGAATGCAACACTTGTATTTATTTGTTTTTTATTTTTTTATTTTTTCTCTCTCCAATAGAGAGAGAGAAAGAAAAGAAAAGAAAAGAAATGGTACAGAAAAAACAAACACACAAAAAGGGGAAAATATAGCACAAAGCTGAAAAATTTATTATGATCCCCGTATTTGTGGTCCTTCCAATAAGAATGCAACACTTCTATTTATTTTTTTTATTTTTGTTTTTTTCTCTCTCCAATAGAGAGAGAAAAAAATGGTACAAAAAAAATAAAGCACACAAAAAGGGGAAAAGATAGCACAAAGTGGAAAAATTTATTATGATCCCCGTATTTGTGGTCCTTCTAATAAGAATGCAAAACTTGTATTTATTTATTTTTTATTTTTTTATTTTTTTTTCTCTCCAATAGAGAGAAAGAAAAGAAAAGAAATGGTAAGAAAAAACAGGAAAACACACAAAGTGGAAAAACTTGTATTTATTTATTTTTTATTTTTTTATTTAGAAAAGAAAAGAAAAGAAATGGTACAGAAAAAACAAACACACAAAAAGAGGAAAATATAGCACAAAGTGGAAAAATTTATTATGATCCCCGTATTTGTGGTCCTTCCAATAAGAATGAAACACTTGTATTTCTTTTTTTTTTCTCTCTAATAGAGAGAGAAAAAAAAAAGAAATGGAACAGAAAAAATAAAGCACACAAAAGGGGAAAAGATAGCACAAAGTGGAAAAATTTATTAAAATTTATTATGATCCTCGTATTTGTAGTCCTTCCAATAAGAATGCAACACTTGTTTTTTTTTTTTTTTTTCTTTTTTTCTCTCTCCAATAGAGAGAGAAAGAAAAAAAATGGTACAAAAAAAATAAAGCACACAAAAAGGGGAAAAGATAGCACAAAGTGGAAAAATGTATTATGATCCCCGTATTTGTGGTCCTTCCAATAAGAATGCAACACTTGTATTTATTTATTTTCTATTTTTTTATTTTTTTCTCTCTCCAATAGAGAGAAAGAAAAGAAAAGAAATGGTACAGAAAAAACAAACACACAAAAAGGGGAAAATATAGCACAAAGCTGAAAAATTTATTATGATCCCCGTATTTGTGGTCCTTCCAATAAGAATGCAACACTTGTATTTCTTTTTTGTTTTTCTTTTTTTCTTTTTTTTTCTCTCCAATAGAGAGAGAAAGAAAAAAAAGAAATGGAACAAAAAAAATAAAGCACACAAAAAGGGGAAAAGAAAGCACAAAGTGGAAAAATTTATTAAAATTTGTTATGATCCTCGTATTTGTAGTCCTTCCAATAAGAATGCAACATTTGTATTTTTTTTTTCTTTTTTTTTCTCTCTCCAATAGAGAGTGAAAGAAAAAAAATGGTACAAAAAAATAAAGCACACAAAAATGGGAAAAGATAGCACAAAGTGGAAAAATTTATTATGATCCCCGTATTTGTGGTCCTTCCAATAGGAATGCAACACTTGTATTTATTTTTTTTTTTTCTTTTTTTCTCTCTCCAATAGAGAGAGAAAGAAAAAAAATGGTACAAAAAAATAAAGCACACAAAAAGGAGAAAAGATAGTACAAAGTGGAAAAATTTATTATGATCCCCATATTTGTGGTCCTTCAAATAAGAATGCAACACTTGTATTTATTTATTTTTTATTTTTTTATTTTTTCTCTCTCCGATAGAGAGAAAGAATAGAAAAGAAAAGAAAAGAAATGGTACAGAAAAAACAAACACACAAAAAGGGGAAAATATAGCACAAAGCTGAAAAATTTATTATGATCCCCGTATTTGTGGTCCTTCCAATAAGAATGCAACACTTATATTTTTTTTTTCTTTTTTTCTCTCTCCAATAGAGAGAGAAAAAAAATGGTACAAAAAAAATAAAGCACACAAAAAGGGGAAAAGATAGCACAAAGTGGAAAAATTTATTATGATCCCCGTATTTGTGGTCCTTCTAATAAGAATGCAAAACTTGTATTTATTTATTTTTTATTTTTTTATTTTTTTTCTCTCCAATAGAGAGAAAGAAAAGAAAAGAAAAGAAAAGAAATGGTACAGAAAAAACAAACACACAAAAAGAGGAAAATATAGCACAAAGTGGAAAAATTTATTATGATCCCCGTATTTGTGGTCCTTCCAATAAGAATGAAACACTTGTATTTCTTTTTTTTTCTTTTTTTTCTCTCTAATAGATAGAGAAAGAAAAAAAAAGAAATGGAACAGAAAAAATAAAGCACACAAAAGGGGAAAAGATAGCACAAAGTGGAAAAATTTATTATGATCCCCGTATTTGTGGTCCTTCCAATAAGAATGCAATACTTGTATTTATTTATTTTTTATTTTTTTATTTTTTTCTCTCTCCAATAGAGAGAAAGAAAAGAAAAGAAAAGAAATGGTACAAAAAAAACAAACACACAAAAAGGGGAAAATATAGCACAAAGTGGAAAAAAATTATTGTGATCCCCGTATTTGTGGTCCTTCCAATAAGAATGCAACACTTGTATTTCTTTTTTGTTTTTTTTTTTTTTTTTTTTCTCTCAATAGAGAGAGAAAGGAAAAAAAAGAAATGGAACAAAAAAAATAAAGCACTCAAAAAGGGGAAAAGAAAGCACAAAGTGGAAAAATTTATTAAAATTTGTTATGATCCTCGTATTTGTAGTCCTTCCAATAAGAATGCAACATTTGTATTTTTTTTTTCTTTTTTTTTCTCTCTCCAATAGAGAGTGAAAGAAAAAAAATGGTACAAAAAAATAAAGCACACAAAAATGGGAAAAGATAGCACAAAGTGGAAAAATTTATTATGATCCCCGTATTTGTGGTCCTTCCAATAGGAATGCAACACTTGTATTTATTTTTTTTATTTTTCTTTTTTTCTCTCTCCAATAGAGAGAGAGAAAAAAAATGGTACAAAAAAATAAAGCACACAAAAAGGAGAAAAGATAGTACAAAGTGGAAAAATTTATTATGATCCCCATATTTGTGGTCCTTCAAATAAGAATGCAACACTTGTATTTATTTATTTTTTATTTTTTTATTTTTTCTCTCTCCGATAGAGAGAAAGAATAGAAAAGAAAAGAAAAGAAATGGTACAGAAAAAACAAACACACAAAAAGGGGAAAATATAGCACAAAGCTGAAAAATTTATTATGATCCCCGTATTTGTGGTCCTTCCAATAAGAATGCAACACTTATATTTTTTTTCTCTTTTTTTCTCTCTCCAATAGAGAGAGAGAAAAAAATGGTACAAAAAAAATAAAGCACACAAAAAGGGGAAAAGATAGCACAAAGTGGAAAAATTTATTATGATCCCCGTATTTGTGGTCCTTCTAATAAGAATGCAAAACTTGTATTTATTTATTTTTTATTTTTTTATTTTTTTTCTCTCCAATAGAGAGAAAGAAAAGAAAAGAAAAGAAAAGAAAAGAAATGGTACAGAAAAAACAAACACACAAAAAGAGGAAAATATAGCACAAAGTGGAAAAATTTATTATGATCCCCGTATTTGTGGTCCTTCCAATAAGAATGAAACACTTGTATTTCTTTTTTTTTTCTTTTTTTTTCTCTCTAATAGAGAGAGAAAGAAAAAAAAAGAAATGGAACAGAAAAAATAAAGCACACAAAAGGGGAAAAGATAGCACAAAGTGGAAAAATTTATTAAAATTTATTATGATCCTCGTATTTGTAGTCCTTCCAATAAGAATGCAACACTTTTTTTTTTTTTTGTTTTTTTCTTTTTTTCTCTCTCCAATACAGAGAGAAAGAAAAAAAAATGGTACAGAAAAAATAAAGCACACAAAAAGGGGAAAAGATAGCACAAAGTGGAAAAATTTATTATGATCCCCGTATTTGTGGTCCTTCCAATAAGAATGCAACACTTGTATTTATTTATTTTTTATTTTTTTATTTTTTTCTCTCTCCAATAGAGAGAAAGAAAAGAAAAGAAATGGTACAGAAAAAACAAACACACAAAAAGAGGAAAATATAGCACAAAGTGGAAAAATTTATTATGATCCCCGTATTTGTGGTCCTTCCAATAAGAATGAAACACTTGTATTTATTTTTTTTTATTTTTTTTTCTCTATCCAATAGATATACATAAAAAAAAAAAGAAATGGTACAGAAAAAATAAAGCACACAAAAGGGGAAAAGATAGCACAAAGTGGAAAAATTTATTAAAATTTATTATGATCCTCGTATTTGTAGTCCTTCCAATAAGAATGCAACACTTGTATTTTTTTTTTTTTTTTTTTTTTTTTTTCTCTCTCCAATAGAGAGAGAAAGAAAAAAAATGGTACAAAAAAAATAAAGCACACAAAAAGGGGAAAAGATAGCACAAAGTGGAAAAATTATTATGATCCCCGTATTTGTGGTCCTTCCAATAAGAATGCAACACTTGTATTTATTTATTTTCTATTTTTTTATTTTTTTCTCTCTCCAATAGAGAGAAAGAAAAGAAAAGAAATGGTACAGAAAAAACAAACACACAAAAGGGGAAAATATAGCACAAAGCTGAAAAATTTATTATGATCCCCGTATTTGTGGTCCTTCCAATAAGAATGCAACACTTGTATTTCTTTTTTGTTTTTCTTTTTTTCTTTTTTTTCTCTCCTATAAAGAGAGAAAGAAAAAAAAAGAAATGGAACAAAAAAATAAAGCACACAAAAAGGGGAAAAGAAAGCACAAAGTGGAAAAATTTATTAAAATTTGTTATGATCCTCGTATTTGTAGTCCTTCCAATAAGAATGCAACATTTGTATTTTTTTTTCTTTTTTTCTCTCTCCAATAGAGAGTGAAAGAAAAAAAATGGTACAAAAAAATAAAGCACACAAAAATGGGAAAAGATAGCACAAAGTGGAAAAATTTATTATGATCCCCGTATTTGTGGTCCTTCGAATAGGAATGCAACACTTGTATTTATTTTTTTTATTTTTCTTTTTTTCTCTCTCCAAAAGAGAGAGAAAGAAAAAAAATGGTACAAAAAAAATAGAGCACACAAAAATGAGAAAAGATAGTACAAAGTGGAAAAATTTATTTTGATCCCCATATTTGTGGTCCTTCAAATAAGAATGCAACACTTGTATTTATTTATTTTTTATTTTTTTATTTTTTCTCTCTCCGATAGAGGGAAAGAATATAAAAGAAAAGAAAAGAAATGGTACAGAAAAAACAAACACACAAAAAGGGGAAAATATAGCACAAAGTGGAAAAATTTATTATGATCCCCGTATTTGTGGTCCTTCTAATAAGAATGCAAAACTTGTATTTATTTATTTTTTATTTTTTTATTTTTTTTCTCTCCAATAGAGAGAAAAGGAAAGAAAAGAAATGGTACAGAAAAAACAAACACACAAAAAGAGGAAAATATAGCACAAAGTGGAAAAATTTATTATGATCCCCGTATTTGTGGTCCTTCCAATAAGAATGAAACACTTGTATTTCTTTTTTTTTCTTTTTTTTTCTCTCTAATAGAGAGAGAAAGAAAGAAAAAGAAATGGAACAGAAAAAATAAAGCACACAAAAGGGGAAAAGATAGCACAAAGTGGAAAAATTTATTAAAATTTATTATGATCCTCGTATTTGTAGTCCTTCCAATAAGAATGCAACACTTGTTTTTTTTTTCTTTTTTTCTCTCTCCAATAGAGAGAGAAAGAAAAAAAATGGTACAAAAAAAATAAAGCACACAAAAAGGGGAAAAGATAGCACAAAGTGGAAAAATGTATTATGATCCCCGTATTTGTGGTCCTTCCAATAAGAATGCAACACTTGTATTTATTTATTTTCTATTTTTTTATTTTTTTCTCTCTCCAATAGAGAGAAAGAAAAGAAAAGAAATGGTACAGAAAAAACAAACACACAAAAAGGGGAAAATATAGCACAAAGCTGAAAAATTTATTATGATCCCCGTATTTGTGGTCCTTCCAATAAGAATGCAACACTTATATTTATTTTTATTTTTTATTTTTTTTCTCTCTACAATAGAGAGAGAGAGAAAGGTACAAAAAAATAAAGCACACAAAAAAGGGAAAAGATAGCACAAAGTGAAAAAAAAGATCCCCATAGCAATAAGAATGCAAAAAATTTTTTATTTTTTTTTTTTTTCTCTCTATAGAGAGAGAAAAAAAAAAAGAAAAAAAATGGTACAGAAAAAATAAAGCACATAAAAAGGGGAAAAGATACCACAAAGTGGAAAAATTTATTATGATCCCCGTATTTGTGGTCCTTCTAATAAGAATGCAACACTTGTATTTTTTATTTATTTATTTTTTATTTTTCTCTCTCCAATAGAGAGAGAGAAAGAAAAGAAAAGAAAAGAAACGGTAAAGAAAAAACAAACACACAAAAAGAGGAAAATATAGCACAAAGTGGAAAAATTTATTATGATCCCCGTATTTGTGGTCCTTCCAATAAGAATGAAACACTTGTATTTCTTTTTTTTTCTCTCTAATAGAGAGAGAAAGAAAAAAAAAGAAATGGAACAGAAAAAATAAAGCACACAAAAAGGGGAAAAGATAGCACAAAGTGGAAAAATTTATTAAAATTTATTATGATCCTCGTATTTGTAGTCCTTCCAATAAGAATGCAACACTTGTATTTTTTTTTTCTTTTTTTTCTCTCTCCAATAGAGAGAGAAAGAAAAAAAATGGTACAAAAAAAATAAAGCACACAAAAAGGGGAAAAGATAGCACAAAGTGGAAAAATGTATTATGATCCCCGTATTTGTGGTCCTTCCAATAAGAATGCAACACTTGTATTTATTTATTTTCTATTTTTTTATTTTTTTCTCTCTCCAATAGAGAGAAAGAAAAGAAAAGAAATGGTACAGAAAAAACAAACACACAAAAAGGGGAAAATATAGCACAAAGCTGAAAAATTTATTATGATCCCCGTATTTGTGGTCCTTCCAATAAGAATGCAACACTTATATTTATTTTTTTTCTTTTTCTTTTTTTCTCTCTACAATAGAGAGAGAAAGAAAAAAAAATGGTACAAAAAAATAAAGCACACAAAAAAGGGAAAAGATAGCACAAAGTGAAAAAATTTACTATGATCCCCATATTTGTGGTCCTTCTAATAAGAATGCAACACTTGTATTTATTTATTTTTTATTTTTTTATTTTTTTCTCTCTCCAATAGAGAGAGAGAAAAAAAGAAAAGAAATGGTACAGAAAAAACAAACACACAAAAAGGGGAAAATATAGCACAAAGTTGAAAAATTTATTATGATCCCCGTATTTGTGGTCCTTCCAATAAGAATGCAACACTTATATTTATTTTTTATTTTTCTTTTTTCTCTCTCCAATAGAGAGAGAAAAAAAAATGGTACAAAAAAAATAAAGCACACAAAAAGGGGAAAAGATAGCACAAAGTGGAAAAATTTATTATGATCCCCGTATTTGTGGTCCTTCTAATAAGAATGCAACACTTGTATTTATTTATTTTTTATTTTTTTATTTTTTTTTCTCTCCAATAGAGAGAGAGAAAGAAAAGAAAGAAATGGTATAGAAAATAAAAAACACAAAAAGGGGAAAAATAGCACAAAGTTGAAAAATTTTTTATGATCCCCGTTTTTGTGGTCCTTCCAATAAGAATGCAACACTTTTTTTTTTTTTTTTTTTTTTCTCTCTCCAAAGAGAGAGAAAAAAAAATGGTACAAAAAAAATAAAGCACACAAAAAGGGGAAAAGATAGCACAAAGTGGAAAAATTTATTATGATCCCCGTATTTGTGGTCCTTCTAATAAGAATGCAAAACTTGTATTTATTTATTTTTTATTTTTTTTATTTTTTTCCCTCTCCAATAGAGAGAAAGAAAAGAAAAGAAAACAAATGGTACAGAAAAAACAAACACACAAAAAGAGGAAAATATAGCACAAAGTGGAAAAATTTATTATGATCCCCGTATTTGTGGTCCTTCCAATAAGAATGAAACACTTGTATTTCTTTTTTTTTTTTTCTTTTTTTTTTCTCTCTAATTGAGAGAGAAAGAAAAAAAAAGAAATGGAACAGAAAAAATAAAGCACACAAAAAGGGGAAAAGATAGCACAAAGTGGAAAAATTTATTAAAATTTATTATGATCCTCGTATTTGTAGTCCTTCCAATAAGAATGCAACACTTGTTTTTTCTTTTTCTTTTTTTCTCTCTCCAATAGAGAGAGAAAGAAAAAAAATGGTACAAAAAAAATAAAGCACACAAAAAGGGGAAAAGATAGCACAAAGTGGAAAAATGTATTATGATCCCCGTATTTGTGGTCCTTCCAATAAGAATGCAACACTTGTATTTATTTATTTTTTATTTTTTTATTTTTTTCTCTCTCCAATAGAGAGAAAGAAAAGAAAAGAAATGGTACAGAAAAAACAAACACACAAAAAGGGGAAAATATAGCACAAAGCTGAAAAATTTATTATGATCCCCGTTTGTGGTCCTTCCAATAAGAATGCAACACTTGTATTTGTTTTTCTTTTTTTCTTTTTTTTCTCTCCAATAGAGAGAGAAAGAAAAAAAAAGAAATGGAACAAAAAAATAAAGCACACAAAAAGGGGAAAAGAAAGCACAAAGTGGAAAAATTTATTAAAATTTGTTATGATCCTCGTATTTGTAGTCCTTCCAATAAGAATGCAACACTTGTATTTTTTTTTCCTCTCTCCAATAGAGAGAGAAAGAAAAAAAAATGGTACAAAAAAATAAAGCACACAAAAATGGGAAAAGATAGCACAAAGTGGAAAAATTTATTATGATCCCCGTAAATAGGAATGCAACACCAATAGAGAGAGAAAGAAAAAAAATGGTACAAAAAAATAAAGCACACAAAAAAGAAGAAAAGATAGTACAAAGTGGAAAAATTTATTATGATCCCCATATTTGTGGTCCTTCAAATAAGAATGCAACACTTGTATTTATTTATTTTTTATTTTTTTATTTTTTCTCTCTCCGATAGAGGGAAAGAATATAAAAGAAAAGAAAAGAAATGGTACAAAAAAAACAAACACACAAAAAGGGGAAAATATAGCACAAAGTGAAAAAATTTATTATGATCCCCGTATTTGTGGTCCTTCTAATAAGAATGCAAAACTTGTATTTATTTATTTTTTATTTTTTTTTTTTTTTCTCTCCAGAGAGAGAGAAAGAAAAGAAAAGAAAAGAAAAGAAATGGTACAGAAAAAACAAACACACAAAAAGAGGAAAATATAGCACAAAGTGGAAAAATTTATTATGATCCCCGTATTTGTGGTCCTTCCAATAAGAATGAAACACTTGTATTTCTTTTTTTTCTTTTTTTTTCTCTCTAATAGAGAGAGAAAGAAAAAAAAAGAAATGGAACAGAAAAAATAAAGCACACAAAAGGGGAAAAGATAGCACAAAGTGGAAAAATTTATTAAAATTTATTATGATCCTCGTATTTGTAGTCCTTCCAATAAGAATGCAACACTTGTTTTTTTTTTTTTCTTTTTTTCTCTCTCCAGTAGAGAGAAAGAAAAAAAATGGTACAAAAAAAATAAAGCACACAAAAAGGGGAAAAGATAGCACAAAGTGGAAAAATGTATTATGATCCCCGTATTTGTGGTCCTTCCAATAAGAATGCAACACTTGTATTTATTTATTTTCTATTTTTTTATTTTTTTCTCTCTCCAATAGAGAGAAAGAAAAGAAAAGAAATGGTACAGAAAAAACAAACACACAAAAAGGGGAAAATATAGCACAAAGCTGAAAAATTTATTATGATCCCCGTATTTGTGGTCCTTCCAATAAGAATGCAACACTTATATTTATATTTTTTCTTTTTCTTTTTTTCTCTCTACAATAGAGAGAGAAAGAAAAAAAATGGTACAAAAAAATAAAGCACACAAAAAAGGGAAAAGATAGCACAAAGTGAAAAAATTTACTATGATCCCCATATTTGTGGTCCTTCTAATAAGAATGCAACACTTGTATTTATTTATTTTTTATTTTTTTATTTTTTTCTCTCTCCAATAGAGAGAGAGAAAAAAAAGAAATGGTACAGAAAAAATAAAGCACACAAAAAGGGGAAAAGATAGCACAAAGTGAAAAAAAAAATTATGATCCCCGTATTTGTGGTCCTTCCAATAAGAATGCAACACTTGTATTTATTTATTTTTTATTTTTTTATTTTTTCTCTCTCCAAGAGAGAGAAAGAAAAGAAAAGAAAAATGATACAGAAAAAACAAACACACAAAAAGGGGAACTGAAAAATTTATTATGATCCCCGTATTTGTGGTCCTTCCAATAAGAATGCAACACTTATATTTATTTTTTTTATTTTTCTTTTTTTCTCTCTCCAATAGAGAGAGAAAAAAAAATGGTACAAAAAAATAAAGCACACAAAAAGGGGAAAAGATAGCACAAAGTGGAAAAATTTATTATGATCCCCGTATTTGTGGTCCTTCTAATAAGAATGCAATATAGCAC
>NW_026900106.1:0-13505 GCF_033153095.1 Gastrolobium bilobum
GAGGAGTTTTCTTGGTCATGCAGGATTTTATAGGCGATTCATAAAAGATTTTTCAAAAATTGCTAAGCCCTTATGCAAGTTATTAGTTAAGGACCAAGAATTCCTGTTTGATGATGAATGTTTGCATACATTTCATGTTTTAAAAGAAAAGTTGACCACTGCACCTATCATGATGGCACCTGATTTTTCATTAGCATTTGAATTAATGTGTGATGCCGGTGACTATGCCGTAGGAGTGGTATTGGGCCAAAGAGTGAATAAATTGTTGCATGTCATTTACTATGCCAGTAAGATCTTAAATGATGCACAAAAGAATTATGCTACTACAGAAAAAGAATTATTGGCTATTGTGTATGCATTTGACAAATTCAGGCCATATATGTTAGGATCAAAAGTTATTGTTTACACTGACCATGCAGTTTTAAAGTATTTGTTAAGCAAGCAGGATGCTAAACCCAGATTGCTCCGCTGGTTGTTACTGTTGCAAGAGTTTGAGGTAGAAATCAAGGACAAAAATGGAGTTGAAAATTTGGTGGCTGATCACTTATCCAGGATTACAGAAAAAGAGCTTCAAGAAGGACCGAAAGTAGTGATCAGAGAAGAGTTTCCTGATGAACATGTTTTGGCAATATGTGCTGTAACAGAGATGGTTGGGGATAAAGTCTTATCTATCAGTACCCCACCATGGTTTGCTGATTTTGCCAACAATAAAGCTGTTGGATTGATGCCTAAGGATTTAACATGGCAACAGAGGAAGAAATTTCTGCATGATGTTAAGAGGTATATTTGGGATGAGCCATATCTTTTCTATAGATGTTCAGATAGTGTGATCCGACGGTGTATTCCAGAGGAAGAACAGAAGGATGTGTTGTGGCATTGTCATGGTTCTGCATATGGTGGACATTTTGCAGGTGAGAGAACTGCAGCAAAAGTATTGATGAGTGGCTTCTACTGGCCCACTTTATACAAGGATGCAAAGAAGTTTGTGGAGGCATGTGACAACTGTCAGAGAACTGGGAATATTTCTAGGCGACATGAAATGCCGTTGAACAATATCCAGGAAGTGGAGATCTTTGATGTTTGGGGTATGGATTTTATGGGACCTTTCCCTTCTTCCTACTCTAACAAGTATATATTGGTGGCAGTTGATTATGTTTCCAAATGGGTTGAGGCTATAGCTACACCAACCAATGATTCCAGGGTGGTGATTGCTTTTCTGAGAAAGAATATATTTTCAAGATTTGGAGTCCCTAGAGCTATCATTAGTGATGGGGGCACTCATTTTGATAATAGGATGGTGGAGTATGCCTTGGCTAAGTATGGAGTGAGGCACAAAATAAGCACTCCATATCACCCACAGACTTGTGGTCAGGTTGAGATTTCCAACAGGGAATTGAAGAGAATATTGGAGAAGACTGTTGGGAATGCTAGGACCCAGTGGTCCAAGAAACTTGATGACACCTTATGGGCATATAGGACCGCTTTCAAAACTCCTATTGGGATGTCTCCATTTCAGTTGCTGTTTTGAAAAGCATGCCATTTGCCAGTTGGATTGGAGCACAAGGCTTTGTGGGCTGTGAGATATCTGAATTTTGATTCCAAAGCAGCGGGACAGAAAATATTATTACAACTGGATGAATTGGATGAGTTTCGTTTGTCTGCTTATGAAAGTGCCAGTTTGTATAAGGAAAAGACAAAGCTATGGCATGATAGGAAGATCACACCTAGAGACTTCAAGGTGAGGGATCAAATATTCTGTTCAATTCCAGGTTGAAGCTGTTCCCAGGGAAGTTAAAGTCTAGATGGTCTGGCCCGTTTGTGGTAAAAGATATGAAACCATATGGGGCTGTAGAAATCAGTTCTTTGGATTCAGACAGAAGTTTTACAGTCAATGGTCAACGATTGAAGTTATATGTTGGAAGTGCTGTGGATAGGCAACTACTGACAGTTGCTCTATTAGAGGTAAAATAGATCATACCCGTCAGGCTCGTAACGTTAAACAAGCGCTGAGTGGGAGGCAACCCACTGTACTAGGTATGTAATTCCATGTTCATACCATATACATAAGATGAAGAAGAAAATGGGGAAATTTTTTGAAAAATCAAAGAGAAATTTTTTGCTATGTGCTGGGCGCTAAAACGTCAACCCTGATCGTTTTAGCGTCCCCAGAGTTCCATCATTATGAAACTCTCTGGTTGTGCGCGCTAAGACGTTCATTATGAGCGTTTTAGCGTTCACTGACAACACCAATCCATGCACTCTGGCCAACAGCGCTAAAACGCTCAGTCTGACCGTTTTAGCGCTGTGCTGCATAAAGTGTGCATTTTTCTCTGGACAAGGACGCTAAAGCGCTGGTAAGCCAACGTTTTAGCGTCCTGTCACTAATTCGATATAACAGAGTTCCTCTTCTCTTTTACTCTTACATTCGTATACTTTGCCTCTCTTTTCCACAACACGGTTCTTATCTCACATTTGTATCATCCATCTTCGTAGTTTCCTCCACATCCTCTCATCAACATCACGGTATGTAACTCATCTCATTTCCCTCCATCACATATCATATCTGAAGCATACGATTATTGGGCATTTTCTAGGGCATTTCACATGTTGATTGCCTGTATCATTCGTAGGATTGCATGTTGATATTAGTTTTATTTGTATTATTCTCCTGAACTATTGCTTTTGACTGATATTTTGGAAATGAGACAACAAATCCAGCGCGTGTTGGTTCTAAATTGTCTTCAAGCAACAACCCAGCGTACACACACACAAGGTGTTCGTGGAAATGCCTGACCCAAAAATTGGCCTGGCGCTAAAACGCTCAGTGTGACCGTTTTAGCGCCCGTCCAGTTTTTACACACGTTTAAGGCCTAGCGCTAAAACGCTCAGTGTGACCGTTTTAGCGCCCGTCCAGTTTTTACAAACGTTTAAGGCCTAGCCGCTAAAACGCTCAGTGTGACCGTTTTAGCGCCCAGGCCCTGTTTCATACAAAATTGAGGGTCTACATTATGGCATTGTGGGGTTGTAATTCATCCATGTTTTGATCCAAATTCCCCACTACAAGAGTTCTAAATCTGGGAATTGTGGAATTGGATTCATGATATGTAATTGTTTGACATTTGGACTGATTTTCTCTTGTTGTGTAGGCACAATGTCTTCTCCTTCTCAACCAGCTCCTGCTACAAAAGGGAAAAAGAGATATAAGAAGAGAGCCCGAGTGAATCAAGGAGGAGATACTGAAGCTGAGCCTACCCCACAGTTTGATGCTCACTTTTGGAAAAGTGAGGAACATGAGAGACGTCATACTGACAAGACTTCCAAGAGGCCATTTGTGAGAGAAAGAAAATTTGTTCTAGAACATGATGAATATCCTCAGTTTCAGTCTCAGCTGAAGACCAGGGATTGGGCAACTTTTGGAAGAATATTGGGTGATAGCAGTCCTAACATAGCAAGGGAATTTTTTGCTAATGCATTTAATGGAGATCAAGGAGGCCAGAGGACCTTCACTAGCTGGGTGAGGGGAAAGAAAGTGAAGTATGATGCTCACACCATCCAAAAGCTGCTGAAGATAAGGTTCTGTGACTATATCCACAATGCCAGTTGTGAGTTCAGGAGAAACTGGCAGAATATTGAAATTCCACCAAGGAGGGGTGACCCAAACTTTGAAACCTGGACCAAGATGGGGGCAGTTGAGCCTATTTTGCAGACTATAGCCAAACCTGGTGAAACTTGGGAGTTAACCAAGGATAAGGTTGCTCCTAAGTTGATTTGGTTGAGGCATTTAAATGGTGAGGCTAGAGTCTGGTTTCACTTTGTAATCTCAAATGTCATGCCCTCTTCCAACCAGGCAGAGGTTATCCTGAAGAGAGCTGTCCTGATTCACACTATCATGACAAAGGCGAAGGTGGAACTTCCTATTCTCCTTCAGGACATCATTTATGATATGGCTCACTCTGACAGTGACTCTGCTGCTTTGGGTCACTGTTCCTTGATTCAGTTGCTTTGTCAGAAAGCTGGTGTAGATGTTATTGATAATGGGGCACCAACTAAATTGCACCCTACAATTGATGCCGCAATGATAACAAAGCAATTGAAGATAGGAGGAGGGGAGGTCACAGGATTGACTCCTGGTAGGAAATCTACAACTCAGAGTGATGATGAATTCGAAGAGAGGCTAAGGTCAGGGGAGCAATGGACGGTGAACACTGACTTCCGAATGAGACATTTGTGCAGGCGTCTCCGGTTTATGCAGTCCAGCCAGCACTCATTTCAGACATATATGGTGACGATGTTGAAATCTATATGTGAGGCTCAGGGCTTAGATGTTATTGATTACCAGCCTGCTGTATACCCTCATTCTGATGAGGAGGAAGCCTTTGAGGCAATGGCCCGGACTCACTATGCTGATCATGTGGATGGAGCTGCGCCTGCTGATGGTGCTACATCTTCCCATGCTGCACCCACTCCAGAGAGACAGCCTGGTGTTGATGCTACTACCACAGAGACCACTGCTGCTGCTGCTGCTGATGCTGGTGCTATGGATGAGGACATGGGTATTGATCCTGAGTACAACCCCTTGCCTACTGCTGATCCAGGCTCATATTTGGTGTTTAGTGATGATGAAGAGTCTACTGACTAGACTTCTCATTTTGTTTTTATACATTTTCTGTTTTTATGGTTTTATTTTGGATATTTTTAGTTACTTGTGGTATTATTTTAATTTTGTATATTTGTTAGTACATTGAGATTCTCTGTTTGAATGATGCACTTTTGAAATAGTACTGATGCTATTTGTTGATATGTGAATGTGTTTCAGAATTTGTCAACTGCTTTTTAGATTTAAATTAGTTGCTGGGGACAACAACGTTTAAATCTGGGAATGAGGTGTGAATGAATGACATGATTATGGTGGTATCACACAGTTGATGATGACACACAGTTGATGAGCCACAAACAGGGAAACATCTCAATCCTTTCTTTTAAAATTCTTGTGAATATAGTTTTAGGTAGTTTAGGAAGTGTTTTATATGTACAAAGGTTGGATTTAGAGTTGAGATGATGTGAATTTTATGAGGATAGGATGATCAAAGTTTTACATGATGGATTAAACATTTTTGATGCAATTTGAAATCCTTGCATATGTGCTAATGATATGTTTGCATGACTCATGTTATGTGAGGAGTAGAGAGATCAGGTTGATGTATATAGAGGAATTCAAGCATGCACTCTGAACTGTGAGACATTGAGCCTATACAGAAAATTTTTTGTTCAGAGAGCACTTCACTGTATGAGTAACTCTAGAACTTGCCCTGTTTCTAACTTGAAATAGTTCATGGTTTGTAAAGTAGAGCTCATTGAGGCATTTTTCTTTTGAACCAAATTTTCCTATTGCATGGAAGCCTTAAGCCAAATTTTTTGTGATAAAACTAAGAGCCCTGCACTTATTCCAGATCCTAAATTTTCAGATTATGTGTTCAGCTTAGGAGAAAGGTGTGCAATGAACAAAAATATTAAGTGTTAAATGTTGAAAATTTGGAAAAGGAAAAAAAAGAAGGAAGAAGAGAATGAGAAGGATTAAGGAGTACATAGATAAATTCAATAGTGATCCTCCTCTTATCTGAATCTGATCCATCTATCTAACCTTCTGCAACATCAAATCCTACCTTTAGCCAACTACATGCCAAGCCATTTTTCCTTCTTCTATACAGAATCCTATTCTTAGTCAAGTCATACCACCAAAAGCCTCTTTTGTTCTGCTTATGAATCACTGTCACTATGGAAAGTGAGAAGATGGGCAAGCTTATAGTAGTTTGAGTGCAGTGGAGATTGAGTGATGAGTACACCCTTAGACACTAGAGTGCAAGAGAGTTTATTCTCACAATTTTTGAGAAGTTCCAAGTGAGGGGGTGTTTTGTGTTGAAGGTCTCTGCATTTCATCTTACTGATCTGTTGAAAGTCATTGTAATGAGGTTAAGCAAGTCATAGTAAAAGATAGATTGCTGGGTTGTTAGATTGTATCTTGGAAAGTTGATCTGTCATATTTCAATCCAACCTCATAAATTTCATGTGTAAAGAATCTCAAGTCTTTCTCTGTCTTTAAAGTTATTGCTGAGGACAGCAATATTCAAATCTGGGAATTGTGATGAACCCTTAGTTCATCATGGTTTTTAGCAGGAATTAGGATCAAATTGTGTGATTAAATGATGAAAAACAAGGTTAATGTCCTAAGATGTCCTCAATTACAAGTTCAAGAGCTTTATTGGAAATTTGTATGATTCTTGTAGGAAAAGCAAGCTTGAAAGACAACTGGAGAAGGAAGAAGATTCTGGAGCTCAAGAGGAGAAAAATTGCCTAAGTGTTGAGCGCTAAAACGTCCACACTGAGCGTTTTAGCGCCCTGTTACAGGAAGAGGCCAAAACTTGCTGGTGTCACTAAAACGTCCACACTGAGCGTTTTAGCGCCCTGTTACAGGAAGAGGCCAAAACTTGCTGGTGATGAGCGCTAAAACGTCCACACAGAGCGTTTTAGCGCGCTGCTACACTAAGAAGATGGAAAATTGCTGGTCTTGGGCGCTAAAACGGCCTGCAATATGCGTTTTAGCGCCCTAAAGTGGAAAAAGATTCTGGTCTTCACCGCTAAAACGTCCAAATCAAACGTTTTAGCGTTGGAGTCAGTTAAAGTTAGTTGAGCATTCACCAAGTTTGGACGCTAAAACGGTCATTCCTTAACGTTTTAGCGTTGAAATCAGTTAAAAGCAGTTGAGCATACGTAAAGCATGGACGCTAAAACGGCCACTTATGGACGTTTTAGCGCCCACATCAGTTTTCTGTTTTTAATTGTAACACTATATAAGGCAAAGCCTTGACACTTAGATCAGAATCTGGGGGATCTGAACTCTCTCTCTCTCTCTCTTAAACTTAGTCTGACTTCTCTCTAAATTCTCTTAGTTTTTGTATTAGGATTTCCTTGTAATAGTTTGGAGATTGAAGACTTTCAACATGGAAATGAAGTTTGTTTCTTCTTCTCTTATTTATTCCTTAGTCATGTCTGAGTAGAGTCTTTGTAGTCTGAATGCAATGGAACTCCATGATAATATTATGTTGATTTGATTAATATGATGAAGTATTTTTCATGTGTTGATTTGAGATTTTCTGAGTTAATTATTTCTATCAAAGAAGTAGTATAGAACAGGGATGTTTATATGACTTCTGTATTTGATAATCTCAACATCAGAATTCTAGTACTCAAGGGATTGATGCTAGAATTCTGATGTAATCTTAAAACCTTAGTATTTCATGCATGTATTAAGAAAGAGATCACCAAATATGATCAATTTTTATATGGGTTATCATGGAGGAAAGTTGTTTTCTGACTACTTGTTGTTTTTATTAATTCCTAATCCATATTTACTTTGTGTCAAATTACTTACAATCAATTTTCTGGTGACAAATTATTCATGATTTTTACAAACTCTTATTTGATTCAAATTAGTTTTCTATGGTATATTGGTGTTTGAACACAATTCCTCGTGGGAACGATCTTTACTCATCATTTTATTACTTGTACGATTAGTGCACTTGCTAAACGTCCAACATCCACACAGCTCAAGTCCAACACACAGCAGATCACAATCTGCTTTGGACCAATAATAAATCAATAAACATGCACCACAGGCATATAATATTAAGACCACGCCTTCTCATTACGTTTTACGTCTTAAGGCTTCACACAAGCCATAAGCCCTTAATCACATGATTCTGACTTAGTTCATATAAAATAGAAGTTCAACTTCATCAATCTAGGGTCCACAAACCCCCAATAGCCTACTGTACACACAACACAGCTACTGTTCTACGAAATCCCAGAATATCCAGATATTCCTCGGGGACATATCCGGATATCCAATATCCGGATATCTCACTGACAATATCCGGATATCCAGATCCCCATATCCAGATATCAATATCTGGATATCAATATCTGGATATTTGTCGACCAAATATCCAGATATTTCGCGACAGAATGCAGTTTCTGCATTTCGCGAAGATATCCTTCTTAGGTTCCGTTTTTATCAATTACAGAAGCCTAAACACGCATTTCTAAGTGCGTTTGACATTACCCAACGTTAGGTTATCATCTTTTAATCATTACATGCATCAAGGTTCTATTTTTAAGCATTAAACTCATGATCAGAGGTTGGTACAACATACCAAAGCTCAAAACAGAAAGACAAGGGCTCTTGGAGCTCTCCAAACAGCTCCAACACTTCTGACTTCCAAGGAAAACGAAAATGGCTCAACAAGATAAGTTCTTTCTTCCCCAAAAGTGATACTTTGTAGCTCAAAATGTCTTAACAAAGGCTCAACCAACTCAAACTCACCAACTCAGCCTACCACCCTCAAACACAGTAGCTGGAACACCAAGACAAAGCTATCTCTCACCCTCACAAAGCCACCCACAAGCGTTTACAAGGAGGAAATGTGAAGAAAATCAAGAAAGATCACAACTTGGCTCAAGAAATGGAAGGGAAGGCCAATGGAACAGTAACCAGCAGATGGTCAGCCCCAAACTCACGTATAGAAAACTGATCCTAGGGTTTTGTGCTCATAATAAGAGTATTTATAGCCCAAACACACTTAGCCACACAATATTAACTTTAATTGCTACATTTAACATTTTAATCCCAAACTCAGGATTCTTAAACTACACAATTTTACAAGAATTATCATATTTTTCGGAATAACTTTTCGGTACGCGTTTTTAATAGCCAGTATCAGTTTCTGGCACCAGTTCTTATTATTTTGACTTGAAACTCGTTTTACAAGTCCTACATATCATTCTAGTAATTATCATACACTTATTATAATTTTCTGAGATACTTTTTCGGTACGCATTTATACCGACTAGCAGAACCGGTATCTGCACTTTTCTTCCGAAAAGCGACTTACAACGTTCTTAAACACTTATCATAATTATTAAAGCCTCTTAATAATTATTAGGGTCAATTATAGAATCATTTCCTAATTTAAGATAATTAATTACTTAATTTCCTTAATTAACGGTGCGGGTTCTTACAATCGACAAACCAGTCTGTTGGGCTGGACAATTCTGTCTTAAGGACGGAACATTGGCGCCGTCTGTGGGGAACTTTTTTCTGCGAGTTTGAAGTTCCCATCAATATGACAAAGGATGGCAATCCAGACAAGAAGCAGTAGCTAGCAACTACCCCAAAATCAGAACCAACCGCTGGATGCAGTCCTGGAGGAGGTAAATCAACCTCAGAATCAGATTGGAAACAACGTGGATTATGACCATGTCCAGGTCGAGGACAACATCTCAGACACTGCGTCTACTCCCGTGCGTCGAGATAGGAGGCAATGGCGAACATGGCTCCAATAAGAAATAATCCTTCCCAGCATCCAGGGGATCTTACTTCACGTATTGCTCAATCGGCCGATCCGAATACTCGATTGGCAAATAATTCATTCGCTGCGATCATGGAACGAATCACAGAATTGGAAACTCGTAATAACCTCCAACGGCAGCAGGATTTTCGGGCAATACGGGATGAAAGTAGCAGGAGAATGCGAGACCTGGAGCAGCGCTTAACACAGCTAACTGTACCAGGAGCAACAGAAGTTGGAGGCCAACCTGCCAATGGCCGAGAAGGAGCTCGGAACCTAGTTCTACCGAACCGGGCTCCCCATGTAGAAAGTTATGAAAGGCCCAACCCTGTGAACGCAGCGAACCCGAACCAGGGAAACCAGGCTACTGATGGCCAGAATGCTCAAAACCATCAGGCACAAGCTAACGGGCAGGAGGACCGACTTAGGACTCATCCTGACCAGATTGCCCAAAAAATCCGAGGACGAGTAGAACCCGGCGGATACAGAAGGAAATACAGCAGGGGGCAGTATAACAACAGCCCCTTTACGGGGAAGATTTTGACTGCACCTTTCCCTGAGGATTTCGATTCGGCACGACTGCCGAAGTATAATGGGAGTCAGGACCCACAGGTCCACATTGACGCTTTCGATACAGACATGTACATCCGAGGCATAGACGAGCCTTTCATATCTCAGATATGTTCCATAACCCTGACTGGGGCTGCGCAGGCATGGTTCTCTACCTTACCTGCTAACTTCATTGGGTCTTTTGAGGAATTCGGAGAGAAGTTCCTCTTAAACTTTGCGACAAGCAAAAAACATCCGAAGTCCGAGTTCTCACTTGGGAAGATACGCCAACAACCCGGAGAAACCCTCCAAGGATATCTCAATCGATTCAAGGATGCCGCGTTGCAGGTACCGGGATTGCAAGAAAACGTCCACGTACATCTCATTGTGTCCGGCTTGGACGGTGCATCCAAGTTGGCCAAGTCAGTCTATAAAGATCCAGTGAAGACATTGGAGGAGTTCAGAACCCGTTCAAAGAAATACCTCGAACTCGAACAGAAGAAGATTTCTAATGCACAACCCGAAGAGGGTAAGAGAAATAGCCCGCGAAGGAGAAGTCCGGTCTTGAAGGGAAAAGAACGAGTTGGCAATAAGAAAAAAGATCTTAGGGCTAGAATCTCAGATACTAGAGAACGAGTTGAAAGGTTCGACAGGTATACGCTGTTGAATGGTTCACGCTCTCAAATCTTGAGAGAAGTGGCAATGACAGAAATGAAGAAGGTGGAACGACCCCGACCCATATTCGACAGAGGAGGTTTGGACAAATCGAAGTACTGTGCATTCCATGACGGACCGGGGCATACTACTGATGAATGCTGGGACCTCTGAGATGCGGTGGAGAAGTTTGTTCGAGATGGAAGGTTACGTCAATACGTGATAAAAACCCAAGGTTCCAGAAACAAAAAACAGAAATCGGAGCAAAAGCCTTGTTCCTGAAAAGAAGAACAAGCAGGAGAGGAATCAGAAAAATGATCCCAACTATGACGAATTCCCAGAAGTGGAGTTTGATTGTAATGTAATTAGTGGAGCCCTGGAGGGAGGAGGAGATGTTGTAAGCGCTAGGAGAAAATACTTGAAAGAGGTACTCTCTATTCGAGATCGTCCCATGTTCAAAGAAGACCCAACCAAGCCAGACCCTCCTCTTTTGTACTCTACCAAAGAGGACATGCGCGGCGTGTTACCGGGTCATGTTGACGGACTGGTCATAGTTGGGACCCTAGTGAATTGCCGGGTTCGAAAGATTTTCGTGGATGCAGGGAGTTGTGCCGACATCATACTCTGGGACGCTTTCAAAAAGATGAACCTGGATGAAGAGAACCTCAAACCTTGCAAAACGACGCTGGTAGCCTTTAATGGAGAGCATACACCTCCTAAAGGCTACATTGATCTCAGATTAACCTTGGGAACCAAGGAAGCGTTCAGATCAGAACGAGTTAGGTTCATAGTGGCCGATTTCCCTTCAGAATATAATATAATCCTGGGAAGATCGACCATACATCAGTGGGACATGCTGGTTTCTACAAAACACCAGAAGATAAAAATGGTGAGCAATAAGAATGAAATAATCACTGGTTGTGGAGATCAGAAGGAATCCAGGGGCTGCTACTTTGATACTGTTAAAGAAAATGAAGGGGGACGTTCGAGCCCACCCCGAATTCACCCAGGGGATAAAAACGGTAGGAATGTAACTCCTCAACACTCTAAGAAGCCAGTCAACATAGTTGAACTTGACATGAGAGAAGAAATAATGCCGAGACCCGAACCTGATGGAGAGCTAGAAGATCTCACACTGGGGAAAGAGCCTGGTCAATTGACTCGAATTGGTAAGACTATTGATCCTCAAAGTAAACAAGTATTGGCTGACTTCCTCAAAAGCAACACAGATGTGTTTGCTTGGAGTTCGTCTGCGATCCCGGGCATCGACCCTGCTTTCTGCTGCCACAAGCCGGCAGTTTATCCGGGATCCACGCCCGTTTCGCAGAAGAAAAGAAAGTTGGGGCCAGAAAGGAAGCAAGTTCTGCAAGAACACGTCAAGGAGATTTTGGATGCCGGGTTCATTCGGAAGATACAGTACACGACATGGCTTGCAAATGTGGTGATGGTGAAAAAACTGAATGGGAAATGGAGAATCTGTACTGATTACACAGACTTAAATAAGGTTTTCCCAAAGGATTGTTATCCTATGCCTAACATAGACAGCTGGTAGATAACTCGGCTGGGTTTCGTCTGCTATCCTTCATGGATGCCTATTCGAGATACAATCAGATCCCAATGTACCCGGCAGATCAAGAAAAGACCGCCTTTATTACTGAAAAGGCTAATTATTGCTACAATGTGATGCCATTTGGGCTTAAAAATTCAGGGGCAACCTATCAGAGGATGATGAATAAAGCCTTTGAAGATCAGCTGGGCAAGAATGTAGAAGTATACATTGATGATATGATTGTAAAGTCGTTTGATTTGACGAAGCATGTCCAGGATCTCGAGCAGACATTTCAAAAGCTCAGGAAGTACCGCATCCGTCTCAACCCAGTAAAATGTGCGTTTGGGGTACCAGCTGGGAAATTTTTGGGTTTCATAATAACCCATAGAGGAATTGAAGCGAACCGTGACAAATGCAAGGCAGTACTTGATATGAAAGTACCTGAAAACAAGAAGGAAATTCAACAGTTAACCGGTCGATTAGCTACCCTAACCCGATTTCTGCCGAAGTCTGCTGAAAATGCCCTTCCTTTCTTTAAACTATTAAAGAAGGAGGCAATTGAAGGATGGAACCCGGCGTTCCAAGCCGCGTTCGAGAAAGTCAAGAAATGCTTAGCAACTCTGCCAGTGCTCTCAAAGCAAAACCCAGGAGACATTCTAATCCTGTATCTGGCAGTGAGGGAAGAAGCAATAAGTGTTGTGCTGATAAAAGAAACTAGCGAAGGCCAAGAACCGATTTACTTCATAAGCAGAGCCTTACAAGGTGCAGAAATCAGGTATCAAAAACTAGAAAAAGTGGCTTTCGCGTTGCTGATCGCGGCCATATTTTCAAGGACACCAAATAATAGTCAGGACTAATCAGCCCATACGACAGGTCTTGCACAAGCCAGACTTGGAAGGAAGAATGACCAATTGGGCGGTTGAACTTAGTGAGTATGACATAGCATATGAAAGTCGGAAGGCCATCAATTCACAAGCTTTGGCTGACTTCGTAATGGAGCTGACGCCATTAAACCCGGAACATGAGGAGTCCGGGGGGGCATGGAAGTTCTACGTGGATGGATCCTCCAACAATAAAGGAAGTGGATCTGGGATCATACTGGAAAACCCGGAAGGAGTAGCAATTGAACCCTCCTTGAACTTGGGATTTCCAACTTCAAATAATCAAGCTGAATATGAAGTTCTGATTGCCGGGTTGATGCAGGCTAAAGAGCATGGAGCTAGGAAAGTTCAAATCTTCAGTGACTCACAGCTGGTAACTTCGCAGATAGAGGGAAAGTACCAAGCTAAAGGTCCTTTGCTAATGAAATACCTGAGTAAAGTTCAGGAAATGATGACCGATTTTGATGA
>NW_026900107.1:0-137917 GCF_033153095.1 Gastrolobium bilobum
AATTTATTTTAGCTTTTTTAAACTATAAATTAAGGAAAATATTTTTCTTATATTGATGGAAATAAGTTATCTCATGTTAGTGACATAAAATTACAAGAGAGTTCCACAAATAATTGGAAAGAAAAAAAATAGAAGTTTGATCCACCTTTGTTATATTGTGTAAAAATTTGGTTTATCTTATATTGAATGAGATAAATATAACCCATAAATTAAATAATGAAAATTACAGTTTGATTAATAAAAATGTATAATAAATTTTATCGCTAAAATATTAAACTAAAAAAGAAAGTACAAATTTTAAAAAGTGGACCCACTAAATGAACAAGGCAATAAGCAATGAAATCAGAGATATTTTATGAAGAACCGGCCCGGTCATTGACTCGGTCGAGATACTGGATTACTGGGTCAGTGGTTTAACCAGTGGGTCACTGGTTCAACCGCATGACTCGGTAATTATATGCAATTTTATAATTTATATTAAAAAATTATAAACATACTCAAATATCTAAAAAAAATGATAAAACTTTCAAATATTTTAATATAAAAAATAATAAATGACATATTATTATTCAATAAAAGATCAAACAAAAACATAATGATCGTGATACGAGACTTTAGGTTAAGAAAACGACATCTCTAACTATAAATCAAATCAAAATTTTATGTATAATGCATAATTGAGATAATATTAGTGTTGTAGGTACATAACTTATGTAAGTCAATAAGCAAAAAAATATTCAAATATGTCCATTATGATTTTTTTTTTTTTGAAAAAAATAATTTAGATTTTTTTTTTGGACCGGGCCGGGTCATCGGTTAACCGACCGGGTCACCGGTTTTCATGAAAACCGGCCGGGTCGGACCGGATCGCACCGGTTCTGATGCATAACCGGTCCGTTGCTTAAATCGGACCGGTTATATGACCGATTTACCGGTTCCCAGGTCGACCCGGCCGGGTCGACCCGGGTTTCATAACACTGCTAGCGAGTGTCGAAGTCAAGGTAGTGTCTGTGTGTGCGCTTGGTTTAGCCGCCACTTCAATAATAATAGCATAGTTGTTTGTACTTACTTGTACCAAATCAAATCGAATAACGGTGCACACTTATGAAGTACTGATACTTCAAAAAATTTGATGTGTCATATCTGACCTTTTTGACAATCTCTTACACTTCGACACTCCAACACGCGTTATAAAAATTTAAAAGAAAAATTCAAAGGTTGCATTGCGTTGAGTTTTTAGTTTCAACTATTAGATTTGTTGTATTACGATTACCATTTTATTGAGTTTAATATAAATATTTAGAATATCTTATGTTTCTTTGTAAAATTGATGAATATTATAAGTTTAGTTTCATTTTTTTGTTAATTATTGAATATTAAATATAGGGTTTGGTGTTTGTCATTTTAAATGACACAAGTTATGTCATTTTATGAGAGAGATAGACACAGAAAAATAGAAATCATGGGAGAGAGAAAGTGTGTGGTTTTTTTTTAATTTAAAATTTAAATAATTTTTTTTTTCTGTGTCTGTCTCTCTCTTAAAATGACATAACTTTATGTTATTTAAAATGAAAAATATTTTTTCCTTAAATATAATATACACTATATAAATTAAAAATATTATTTAATATATCCTAACATGTCAAAATCTAACATATTTTAAAATTAACATATCAGAATATCGTGTGGTATCATGTCACGTGTCCCCGTGTCGATATCGGTGCTACGTAGTGCACACATCCTCTCTTCGATTCACCTCTGTTGTTCTTTCCTGATTCCTCCGCTACCCCTACAACTTCTTGTCACTCTCACTCTCACAACCTTTCTTTCGCTTCACACCCTTCACGCTTCCCCTGGTGAGCTGTTTGTTTTGTTCAATTATCTTCAATGCAATTTTGAGGCTCTTCATTTTACTCTTACATTTTATTTTATTTTATTTTTATGGGGATTCAGGTTTAGGGTTTATTAAAAATTTACGCGCACTCACTCCCTTTGATAATAATACCTTGAATTGTTTGGAACACAATACCAATAAATTTTGGGAAAAGTGTCTATCATTTAAAATTACACAACTTACATCCTTTTACTTTCACAAAGAGGTGAGATCCACACCTTTATTTTTTTTGTCAACTCTCTCTCCTCCTTAATTTATCTCTTTCTCTCTCTTAAAATGACACAACTTTACATCCTTTAAAATTATACACACTTTTCCCATAAATTTTCTACATTTTTTTTTTGTAATTGCTCCTAAAGGAGACTAGGTTAATAAAATGTTTCAGTATTTAGAGAATAATACGTTGTGGTGGAGCAGTTGATGATGATATGGCTAACTTCGTAGTAGCTCAACTTCTTTACCTCGATGTTGTTGATCCTAGCAAGGTTTGCTCGTCATTTTCAGTTACTAAAAAACTCATGGTTTATCTTATGTCGTAGCCCATGTAAATTAATCCTTTACATTCCTTTATATTTTTGTTTTTCCTCATTTTTTATTGTGATTATTACCCTGAGTTTGTCTTTCATGTTTTCAAGTATGTCTTAAGCTCAATTTTGTAGTGCAAGCACTTAATCAACTACTATTTTTGTGATATGTTGATCAGGATATTGTCGTGTATGTAAATTCTCCAGGAGGATCATTTACAGCTGGTAATAATAATGTATATGTTCCTTTTTTTATTTTATGTTGTCTCTCATTTCCCTTTTTTCTCCACACATGACAAATGCTTCTTCTAACTTTGTATTCTTTCCTCGTTTGTTTCTGAAGGAAAAAGATACAGCTTGCCAAATTCAAGGATAATGGTTCACCAACCGCTTGGTGGAGCTCACGAAGGGCAAACTGACATAGATATTCAGGTATAGGCCCCATTTTCGACCTTTTTATTTCATAATCTATTGCATAAACCTCTTGTTTGCTTCTGATAGTTTAGGATTTATTTTTGAAAATTAAAACCTATCTTGATAGTCAAAGTTGAATAAGTGTGCTGGCATTTTGAAAGACCCAAATTTGTCTTTATTGAACTCGATGAAATTCCATAGACAGAAGTACATTTTTTTTTTACGTAACCAATAGACCGAATTGGTCCCCGGTGTACAGAGAGAATCCTTGTTCGGAATTTAAGTTAATATCTGATATTTGCTGGCCAGAAATGACTTATTTCTGTGCCGGAGTTATGCGCCATATATATGACAGCTTAACCTTGATATAAATCACAACTCTTAAGGTTTGTTTGTGGTTCTAGTACGAGAGTCATGGGTTAAGTTGCTGGTTACAATCTTGCTCTTGAGTATCTCTTATTTTGAGAAAGTCCCTTAAAACTCTAAAATACTTGAGGTTGTTCAAGAGGATAGTTTGATGCAGTTTTTGCATTTTCATCAACCAAATCAGCTATGAAAAGCCACATCTAAGCAATCCAATTTTTCAGTGATTAAATGAAGTAAAAATAATCTTGTATAAGTTCAATTTTTTGGTATATGGGAATACAAAATAGTCAAAGAAGTCCTAAAAAACCTTAAATTTAACTTTTCTTTTCCATTCCCTATCATTATATTGTTTGGTTGTAGTTAGTAGGATTTTGGTTGGATTGGGTTCCAATTTGTTTTGAACATCTTACAAGTAGTGATACCACACATGACTACACTACCGAAGGAAGACCTGATGGATTGGCTAGTTTTATTGCTTTTTAAATGATCCTCAGGCAAATGAAATGCTACATCATAAGGCAAACTTGAATGGGTATATATCTCTCATATCACACTGGCCAAAGTTTAGAAAAGATCAACAAGGATACTGACCGTGATTTTTTCATGAGTGCAAAAGAAGCCAAAGAATATGGACTCATAGACGGTGTCATTATGAATCCTCTCAAAGCTCTCCAGCCATTATCTGCTGCAACAGAGGGTAAAGACCGGGCTAGCATTTGAACCTGAAACTATTATTGCTTCATTGCCATGTAAAAACCATAAAAGTAAGCTTACCAAAAAAAAAACCCATAAAAGTATAGTGTTAAATAAAAACGATCTTTTGGGTTACTGAGTCCAACTCTATTTTATTACTCATGTTGACATCCGTGTAACCATGCACTTCAAAAGCATGTAACATATACTTTGAAATGATTGTCACTTATACCTCACATATATACTTTTCTAATTCTTTTAAATGCTTTTATCATATAACTTTTAATTTTTTAAATTTTTTGTACCAATACAAGTGGGATATTAATATTATAATATTGAGATAAATGATAATTTTATCATGTCTACAATGTTCAAAGTTAACTTAAAACATTAATGTCATTATTATAGTTTAATATTTGTGTTTTAAGATTAATATTATATTAATTCTATGTGTTGTATCTTAGTTATATTGTGTCCTATGATTTATGGAATTTGTTTTATTTACGTATTGATGCCCTGGTGTGTATCCATACCGGTATTTGTATCCATACTTCCTGGCTAATGATCCTTGAATCCTTCTCTTTTTCGACAGTCAAATCACTGTTAAAAATAAATTAACCTAAAATATATTGTTTTATCATCAAAGTAAATATATATCGTTGATTTCAGTTATGTGTCCACTCATGCGAGATAGATTATCGAAAGAATTTCGTCGTTAGATTTTTCACTATGAAAGCACGCACCTACGCAGCTACCGGAACAGACATGAAATATCTAAGTAATTATTAATTTATTTTATTTCAATTCATATTATTTAATTAATTTCCTTCAATTTCACGCTTCGTTGGATGTACAATCATAACATATAAAGTATCAGACTTTTTGGAAGCCTGGTCCATATTTATATATCAATATATGAATGATGGTGTGGCACTCAAGACTCATTATAGCAAAATAAATAAATAAAGCATGTCATAACTGCCAAGAAGAAAGTAATACTTTCTCTTCCATCAAATGAGGCACCCAAGAAAAAGAAGACCTCATTCAGCAGGGTGCAAACCTCGGGCTATCTTTTAATAAAATTTGTTCAATTAAACGACAATACACCCCACCCCACTCCTCAGTTCTCACTCAGTTTGGCTTCCAAATTCTTACTCCAACTCCACGTGCGAGGATCACGATGCTCTAGATTTTAAAATAAATTAGGAAGGATTTTTATGGTCTAGATTACTTTTTGACATAATAAAATTTAATATATATATATATATATTAAATTTAATAAAATTTTATGGTCTATATATATATATATATATATATATATATATATATATATATATATATATATATATTAATTACGAGCCATTGATCTTTAATTGCAGTAGCTGTAGTTCGTAAATGATCTGCACCAGATTGTACATCCTATAGTGATCCCAAAGAGAATGGGATTTTGTCTCTCCACTATCTCTGCACATGTCAAAGAGAGGGGTTTGTTTTTTCAAATTAATGTTTTAAAAAATTATTTTTTCCAAAAAATAATATTCTTGTTTAGGATAATTTTGTACGTATAGATATATCACGAATACTGATAGGACGCTACTAGGGGTGCTAAATGAATCAGGAGCCTTTGTTTCAGCTTGTGAAGGTCCAGATTTACATGTCTAAAATTGATTGTTGAAACCAGGCTTGAACTTGTACAAAAACTCATTTAATAAAAAGGCCTCGGACACCCATTTAAAAGCCTGGACTTAGAGCCTCTTAGGCTGGCTTGATATATTAATTTTTATTTTTATTTTATATTTTTTATATTATTTATAATAGCCTTCTCTTTCTCCTCAACTCATTTTATCCTATTTTATTAGTTAAACAGACTTTTTGAATGATTTTTTTTTATATTATATTTTTTGGATATACATTAAATTTATAAATCTTTGTGAAATTATTAGTGTTGTGGATCATATATTTTGTTTGAATAAAATTTTGTTGTCTTATTTTTTGTATAACAGTTAAAGACTAAGGCAGACTTTTATTTTCTATAAATAAGTCAGATCACATGCCGATAATTATATTCATAACATGTAACAAGCTAGGTCAGACTAACACATTTAAAAATAGACTTAACCTTTAAGACCAAAACCCAACTAGACTCGACCCGTTAACACCCTAAACGCTATATATCACAGATGGGATGTTGCAGCAGTACATGTAGGCAAACAAATTTTTAAAAATATTTTTTTGATAAATAGTTTTTTTTTTATATTAATTTGGGAAATCAACCCCAAAGTGATTAATTATATGTTTGTGAACCACTCTTCAGGAACAGTTTCGAATATAAATAAAGTACAGAAAAGAAGGATTCGGAATCGAAAAACTATACATATATGAACAATACAATAGTTAGATTCTTCCGGGTGGCAAGCACCAAAAAACACTTGAATCAAGAAGGGGCAACAGGAATCCTTTCATCGGAAAAAATGCTCCTAGTAAAGTGTAAGAAAGATGAAGACATGGGTAGCTCCTCAAGCTCATCGAAAAAGTCAAGTTCTTCTGATTTAGATGCTGAGAAGTTCTTGAGCTGTGCATAACAAAAGGGCTGTTCCTCTAAGAGAAGATCTATTCTGTCATGGCTTTTCTCCGTGTTTAGTTTGAAAGGATCTTCTTGATCTATAATGATCTCTTCGGAGCAGCGTATTGGAGATTGCAAGTAACGAAAGTTTTCTTCTTTTGTAACTTGATCACTGGTCATAGTGGACTTATCATTCATTTGTTCTTCTATCTGTTCTTGGTCTTCCTCTTTCGAGGTAACTGGGAATTCTTCGGTGGTTTCAGTTTCTGATTCTTTTAGTTGTTGGGGTGAATTTGAGGTGGGGAGTGCTGCAGGACCTGGATGGTTATGGTTAGAGGTATAGGTAATGATGAGCATTGAAGCATCTGTTCTGCATCTCTCTACTTGCTTTTTAGCTGAACAACCCTTTGATGTACTGCACTTGTAATAGCCCCTGCATAATTGTAGCAAGAGCAAGCTTTGAGATCTTGCAGTTTGCAAAGAAACCCTGGTTTAAAAAATTCAGTAATAGCCTCTTGAATGAAAATAAGCTGATTCAGAAATTGGGTGTTCAAAATAGTTTTGTGAGAGACAACTCTCTGGTCTCAGGGCTTGTGAATCAAGTTGGGTAAAAATACCCAATTGATTCTATCTGTCTATAATGCTATCAATAGTAACAAGAACTAAGACACTCTAAATTGATCCTTTTTTGTTCTAGTCATTTAGTAGAAAGAATGTACACCTTGGATATGGAGACCCTTTGATTGGCTTTTGTCCATATTTCCTCCATGACCAAAAATCAGAAGGTAGCCCTTCATTCTTCAACTTGCTAACATTCTCTCCTATCCTCACTGCAACAACTGTTTTCTCAACCATTTTCCTGTGTGACATGCACAGCATATATATTAAAAAGCTTGTTAACAGCAGTTTACCAAAACTAGAATAACAGCCAAATCAAATATTAGAACTATATGTTTTAAGTTGAAACTGTATATTTTGTCTACTTTCCTTTTCTTCCAAGCATTAACCCACCTTTTCTTGGATGCTTGAGTTTCTGCTTTGAGCTCTGAAGATGTTTCTGACTCAAGTTTGGGGGAGGCATTACTGTCCATAGCTGCAAGCTTGATCTGAGATATGGAGTTTTCAGAGGTAAGAGGATCAAGATCAGAACTTTGGTTTATTAGAGAGAGAAATATAGAAGGAATAAGGACAGGGAAGTGATAATGGCAAAGCCCCCAAGTTGCTTTCTCTCTTCTTCTTTTTCACTCATTTAATATAAAGCTATGAACAACTACGCACATATCACTACCACCTGCCCTCAGCAACCCCACCTTCCAATATGTGAATATACTAATAAACAGCGTTAAATGAAGAGATATTTTCAGAATTGGCTGCAGTCACCACTGATAATCTCTCAGTGCCACGTGTATGCATATCATTTGCCAAACCAAATAGAGCCTTCTCAGTGAAATCCCGTTTGTGAGGAAAGATGCCATTTGAGAACTTCCAATCATAGATTACAAAATTGGATTCCATTAGAAAGAAAAACTTATGAATTCTTTGTATTTGGACCGTTCAACCCATAAAATCAATTTTTTGGTTTTGGTTTAGTTTTTTTTTAACTCACCAGAAAATATTTTGTTAGTATATAAGCAAAGAATGAGAATGACTTGTTCTTTCCTAACTTCTACACACATATATAGATGTGACAAAGTGAGTTGTTCGTCCCCTCTTTAAAGTTTTTTCATCTCTATGTGTATGTGTAAGTGTTATATCCTTGATTGGTTAAATTAATGTTCAATGTGAAACTTGAAAGTACTAATCAACAGAATGTTTATCTTTTCTTTTTCCTTTACTAAACGAAATATTTGTTAAGTATTATATTTAATTTATTATTCTTACTTTTTTTTATTTTGTAGAACATATAATGTGATCTTTTCATGCTAATTTGAAATTTCACCTAATTTAATTTATGACTGATTTGACCACATGTTAATGTCTTTGTGGATTCATTTTAATAATTTTTTTTCAAATTACTCATGGATTGCTTTGCAGGTTGAGTTTCTGGATTTGGTAGGGTGAAGTGCTTGTTTAGTGAACTCCATGAAAAAAAGAAAAAGAACGAAATTTTTATATATAGGTAACACAGATGGAGGAGAATATTTTTTATCAGGGGATTTTTTTTTCCCCTTTCGGCATATGCAGCTCTTCTTACTGTACGTGGATTGCTTTCTACATGGATGTTTACTCCCTATCCACAAATACTGAGGCTGATATTGCAAAGGTTGTCAGTTGTCTAACCCAATTTGGTAATTCCCTCACTCACGTGATGTAAATTCCATTGGCCTTATATACCAAAACAATTAATAAAATTTCGTTGGCTTTAGTTTGAATGGGGAATCTAAGGCCAGAATCGAGAAAAAGGCCCAATTGGATTTGTAATGTTTGAGTGCCAAACCTGAATTGGAGGAATATTGGACAGTTAAAAACCGTTGGACCACACCAGAATACGGAACTAAATGGTAGATAATGGAGCTCTGAAATATTTGGAAGGTTCTATAATGACCTAATAATAGAAAGTTTCAGAGTCAATTTATTTATGAGAACAAAAAAGGATAAAAACATATTTGAACTCACTAGATTATATTTTTCATGGTCGGTTTGGTTTTAATTCAAGGATTAAATTCGAACTAAACTATAATTATATTATAAAATTAGCTAAATCATGTTCGATGATGAGCTATAGTTTCAGTCCAGATTTAAATATGTTTTGTTACATTTTTTTATAAATGCTCAATTAATTATTGTAGTATAACTCAGCACAGGAAAATAACGCCGTTCCAGCATACGCCTAACCCCCGTTTTTGTGCTTGGATTGGACCCCATTCCTGTCTCTCAATTTTTCATAGATCCAGTGATATGACAATGTAGTTTCATCAAATATTATTGGGCCTGGCTACTAGGTGTGTCCATCAACATAACTGGAAAGAGATTGTCCAATTTAGATGGTTGGGCTCGAAGATATGATTAAACAATATTTTATATGCTTTAGCCCCAAACAAGACGAAAAGAATGAAAAGGAAATAATCCACCCCAACAAGGACTTTCCACCTTTGTTCTGTATACCAACGGCTCACCCTTTAAAATTAATACTTTGGTAGTTAAAACTTCAAGAGTCACCAACTGCTGACAGTCTCTCTCCATCGTCAAGAGTTTCAGTCGTATGGTATATAACCATGTAAGGTTACGTTACTGCTTTTCTTCTTTCGAATTCCCTTCTTTACCTTATTATAAGCACTCAACTATTAACTTCCCAAAAGCTTATTGTGTGAAACCAAAAAGTTTAATCCTAAAGTGAAAATGCAAGCGAAATAGTCTAATAACATGTTTGGTTTTTGTTTAGAAGCTAAACTATGATTTTTGAGTTCGAAACAAAAAAATCAAACTCGATATAAATAAGATTCAATCATGAGATTAACTAGTAGTACGGTCACAAGTTGGAACAATATTCAACAACTCAAATTTAATTATCCACTTGGTCACTTCTCCCCCTCCCATACACTAGAAAATATATGATTGACAATTAATAAGTCCTTTTAGGACTGTTTGATTCATTATGATTGAATCACACACACACAACCACAAATATATAAACACATTGGACAAAGATAATACATTACTAAAACTCTTATTAATCGAGACATTATTAAATTATGTGGTTCGGTAATTTAATTAAAAAGATAATAAATTTTACATGATCATTGCATACATCAAGTGTCACAACTACGACAAATTACACAACTATATTAATTGTTTAACAAGTATAAACTCATTAAATAAATTATGCTTTTATGCCTAAAGATAAATCAATAGAATAATTTAGGATTAAAGTTACTTGAATTTTCTTTTAACTTTTTAGTGTATCTTTATATTATTTTTTTTAACGTATAAACTAATTCCTTTAAACACAGAACGATACAATTAGGTTATTTTTATTAAGGGATTAATGTTTCTCATGCTGTAGGAAATAAAATTATTTCTTACATTGACTACACATACATAAAAGTGTGTGAGATTCATGTGAGATCATGTGAAGAGAAGAAAGAAAGAAAGAAAGAAAATATGGGTCCAATACCCTTTTATATATATGTAGGAGATAAAATTATCTTCTATAATATGAGAAACATTAACCAATTTTATAAAAGACATCTTTAAACTTAAACGTTTTTAAGTAATATTGTCCCTTTTTTAATATAAAAGGATTTAATCTACGAAAGAAAATATGTAAAAGATATACTTAATGAGAAAAATGTTTATCCTTTTAAATTACACAATTTATATCTTTTCACTCTCACAAAGAGGTGGAACTCATACCTTTATTTTTATTTTTTTGTCAACTCTCTCTCCTCCTTTATCTATCTCTTTCTCTTTCTTAAAATAACACAATTTTACATCTTTTAAAATGACGCACACTTTTCGTGTACTTAATTACTAACAACCTAATTGTGGAATAATGATCCATCTTTTAACTATTTTATAAAAAATGAAATATGGATGTGGATTTTGGATCAATCATATAAAATAATTGAACGTGGGAGACACGGAACTGCCAAAAATAGGCGTCCTCCAACTTTCCAAAATGGTTCCCCTCATCCGTCAAACATGCAGCAAAACAGCCAGAGTCCAATTCAATTTCGAAAGTTCAGATCCCTTCCTTTCCTTTGTACCAAACCAACGCGGAAAAGATAAAAAGAAGGATGAAGTTGATATAATTAAATGATCCATGTACATATTTATTAGGGTTATATATTATTATCAATATTCAAGACCATGTCCCGTAAAATGTCAACTAAATAAACAGTGGACGTGGCAACCACATTTATATTCCTTTTCCAGCAACTAGTTGTTAAGTCACATACATAGAGAGAGACCTTAATGTTGAACTTCCCGTGGCTTGTAAATAAAGAGAGTATTTAATTTGTTGCAGAGAGTCTCATATATGGTTGCTTCAATACAAATGGATTGGAAGCAGAAAGCCATAGAACTCTTCAATTCTGCAGCTTCAACTCCAAAAGAGTTATTCTACCTCTTCACCAACACACTTCTCAGCCTCCTCTTACCCCTCTCGTTTCTTCTCCTAGCTAGACTCTCTGGTGCCCAATACTATCTTCAAAGCCTCACTTTGAACCATTCATCACAACCCTTTCCCTATGTGTTATCTCTTGCCCTGCACATCAACCCCTGTGTTCTCTACGTTCTTGTGTCCATTGTAACCGTAGCTTCCTTAATCCATGGCTTAACAGGAAAAATCACCCTTTTCAGCGAGTCATCAAGCACTGTTCTTCAACCTCGTCTCTACACTGCGTGGCTTCTACTTTGTACTTTCCAAGTTTGTGTTGGTTTGGGAATTGAGGGAAGCATTGCTGCGGGAGTTTATGACTCTGACTCGAGCTTTGGCGTTGAGAGGAGCCTCTTGAGCAGAACAATTTTCTTCTTGGGGTTGCACGAGACAACGCAAGTTTGGTCTCTGATTGCGGTAAGGCCCGTGGTGGATGACACGGTGTTTGGGGTTGCAAGAAAAGAAAGATGGGTTGAAAGGGTGGCAATGGCTGCGAGCTTAGGGAGCTTATGGTGGTGGAGGTTAAGGGAGGATGTGGAGAATTTGGTGATTATGGCTGAGGCAAAGAAAGAGCAATTGATGGATGTTGGAATGGGTGATTTCGTTGGATGGTGGTTGTATTATGTGACTGTCACAATTGGGATGGTGAGGGTTGTAAAGTGTCTTATGTGGATGTTCTTGATTTGTCTCTGTAGAAGAAGGACAACAGGGATTTCCACCGTGGAACCTAGTGACAACGATGACAAGGTGTAATTAAATTTGATAAATCCTGTAGTTGTAATTTATTTTTATTTTTCATTCTCTTGTCTGGTCAGAGACATTCAAATATTGCATCTATACCTTTTTTTGTGTATTTATGTTGACAACAAATGTATGCATTATGATAAGAGTTCATTAATTGATTTAATTCCAATACGTGTTTTTGGATGACATTACATTATTATTATTATAAATATTGTAGTATGACTCACGAGTCACAAAAAGGCAACATAATAATGTACACATTTATATTAAGAAAATTAGTAGCACTTCTGGAATCTGAATCCCAGCAAGCTAATACAGTTTTTTTGCATTACTCCCCAACCCAACAATTTGGAACGCTACTGGAGAGTGCATTCACGTAGTCAAATAAAAAGAGAGTGTAAATGTTGGCCTATGTTAAGAAAGACAGATGACAATGGACAATGGTCCGTGGCCCATTGTTTGCATAAAGTCAAGCGCTAGCCAAGCAGCAGTCTACCACAATCTGGTTTCTGTTGGCTGAAGTCCATGTGTGTTCTTTTTTAAGGCCTTCGTCATAAACTCATTTGATACTCTAGCTTCCATTCCAGGGCGTATACTTATGCTACACTAATTATAATTAGTTTTAGGGAAATATAAGAATCATGTTGCAGGAATGACACTGTCCATTCTTGCAATAAGGATACGGCGTCGTATCATGATTTTGGTCTGACTTTTTTTTTTTAAGCGTGGGACCCACACTTGATTTGTGTGTGTAGGAAAGTGCTCTTGTCATGTCAAATGACAAAAAGGAAACCCTTAGTTTTATGATATATTTTTTTATAACATTACATCCACAGAAATCAAATCATATGATAGTGTTCACATGTGCAACGAAAATTCCTCATATGAGACGAAAATCAAATCATGTAGTTTTGTGCTATACATTGAATTTATGAATATTTATGAAATTATTAGTGTTGTTCATTATATATTCTGTTTGGATAAAAAAAAATTTGTCTTATTTTTTTTAAACAGACTAAACCAGACTTTTATTTTTTGTAAATAAGTCAGGCTATAAGTCAATAATTATATTCGTAACAGGCTTGGTCAAACTCACATATTTAAACACTGACGTAGACTTGGCCAATTAACAATTTTTAATTTAAAATTTACATTTATTTTAAATTGTTTGTTATTTTGAAAAATTAATAATGCATTAATTATTTTTTTTAAAGAAAATTAAGTGTATTTAATAACTTTCTTAATTGTTGTGAAAAATGTTAAATTTTAATTACTTTAAAACGAAGAAACTGTACATTTCACCCGAATTCCATAACTCACTCTTATTTATTTATTTTAAAATACTTTTGCTAAGAGTAGTAATTTTATTTTATTTATTTAGTATATTATTAGTTGTCATGGCATATTCCTCGAATCTATTTGCAGATAAACTGATAAGATCATGTATTATATAAATTTTTTACAGACAAAGACAGTTTGTTGTTGTTGGAAGGAGCCAATCCCTCAATCCTGGGCTGAACTTTTCATGAAAACCTCTTAGATATAATACTACATATGTCACTTCATGCCTTTGTGTATCTCTACCATTGTTTTCCCAACGACAAATTTATAGATAATTAAATACTAACCTGTAGTGGTTATGGCAAACCTTAACAAGCTATCGTCTTTGTTTAATCAAATTATTGGGCCTTTTAATTTTTGATTGCTGGCTGATGACTGCAATGAAAACATCGAAAACATCACCATCAAAGTTCCATGTTCCTTGTTACATTTATAAATTTCGAGATATTAAGTTTCTTCAAGCATTTATATATTAAAATATTCATTTTCCACATTGAATGATGATAATGCATACAGTCTCCTCGATGTTTATCTACATAATATAAGCACATTGTGTTCAGTGTAAATCACCGAAATTAATCTTGATTTCTGTTTTCATTGGACATGGAGATTGATCATTTTTCTTCCACAGCACTAAATTTCAATGGAATCGAGTTGAGTTATGGTTCTATACAAGATGTGTTCCAAGATAAACACTACAGTTTCTCTGGAATTGAATTGTTGGGAGAGATTAATCCTCTCCCTAATGAGAGTAGTGGAAAAGGAGCCAATTTGTTCAAAGACCATAATCAGCAACAACAACATGAAGAACTCAGAGTTGATAACTTGATGTTAGAAGAGGTCAACTTTGACTTTGATCCGCAGCCAACACAACCATTTCAGGAAACTAGAGGGCTAAAGAATCAGAAAGTGGCAAGTTCAGAACTTGTTGAATACAATAAACAAGTGCCACCATCTTTAGCATCGTTGGAGCTCCTAAGAAGTTACGGAAGCAGGTTCAATAGGCTAAGTGGGCAAAATATAAATAATATTGAAACTCCATTGGATCACTCAACAGAAGAAATAATAAGAGCGGCTGGAACAAGGTATGTACAATTATCTGCCCATTGGAATGATAGTTTTTCCATCCCTATGCACCCTTATGGATTTGATCTTGGGGATTTGTCTGAGGAAGAAAATAGAGACGTTGAACTTGCTCAGCTTCTCCTTGCTGCAGCTGAGAGAGTAGGGTGTCAGCAATTTGAACGTGCAAGCAAGTTACTTCTCCTTTGTGAAAGGAATTCATCTGCCACAGCAAACCCTGCTCAAAGAGTTATCTTTCATTTCGCTCAAGCACTTCGAGCGAGAATAGACAAAGAAACAGGAAGGGTGACAATTAAGGGGTTAGTGAAAAATGAAGGAAGGGAATTATATCAGAATATGGATATCATCTCGTCCCTTACATACCATAAAAAAATCCCTTTTAATCAGGTAATGCAATTCACTGGGATACAAGCCATAGTGGAACATGTTGCATCTGATACGAAGATCCATCTGATAGATCTTGATATAAATAGTGGGGTGCACTGCACGGCTTTGATGCAAGCACTGGTTGAGCGCCAGGATTGTGCAGTGGAGCTTATGAAGATGACTGCCATTGGACTTTATACATGCAAAACCAAGATAGAAGAGACTGGTAAAAGGTTAGCGAGTTTTGCTGAATCCTTGAACTTGCCCTTTTTATTTAAGGCAGTTTTTGTCACAGACATAGCAGAACTCAAGGAAGATCATTTTGAAGTTGGAAGGCATGAAGCTGTAGCTGTTTACTCTCCCTATTTACTGAGGAACATGATATCTAGGCCTGATTGTATGGAAAACTTGATGGGGGTTATTAGAAATATCAAACCATCTATAATGATAGTCCTTGAAGTAGAAGCAAACCATAATTCACCCTCCTTTGTGCATCGCTTCGTTGAAGCATTGTTCTTCTACTCAGCTTTTTTTGATTGCCTTGAAACCTGCATAAAACAGGAGAATGGGTGCAGAATGGCAACCGAAAATATATTTTCTGCAGGGATAAGAAACATTGTTGCTATGGAAGGCAGGGAAAGGACGGTTAGAAGTGTGAAGATTGATGTTTGGAGAAGGTTCTTTGCAAGGTACCGAATGGTGGAAACTGGATTTAGCAAGTCATGTTTATACCAAGCTGATTTGGTTGCCAAAGAGTTTGCTTTTGGGAAATTATGCACTATAGAGGGGAATGGGAAGTGTCTCATAGTTGGATGGAAAGGTACCCCAATGCATTCAATCTCAGCTTGGAGGTTTCTTTGACAAAATTGTTGAGGGATTCTGGATAGAGACACCTTCATTCATTTGTAAAATACAATGCTAAGTTCCTTTCTTATTCCCCTTTGAAGTCTTGTTTGGTTCATGTATTATGTGGATTTTACAACATGCTTGTCCCAGTTTGTTGTTCTCAATTCAGATTTTCATTGTTCTCCATTTACAATTAGTATTTTGATTGCCTAAGGGAGTCCTCTAACGCCTTAACCCTGAGGTAGTTACCTAGATTGTTTATAAAACAGACTTGAAACTACACCATCATCCTCATAGCCCAGCCAAACAACACGATAAAATGGTATGATTTTAAGACATATTTGACCCATTTTTTTTATTTTTTTTTTTAACTTAAAACTATTTTAAAAAACTAAAGTTAAAATTAAGAGTTTAAAGAATAAAGATAAAATTATGTGGTAATTATATCATTTTTTAAAATTTAAATGTTAAAACTGAAGTCCCCAATGACGTTTTCTTCTCTTTTGGGATTGGACTCTGTCCTCATAAACTCTCCGCATTTTATGGCGACGCCTTCTTATTAGACTGAGTTAACGTCGATGGGATTTGCCCGGGCTACTTACTATGATTTTTATAACGTAATAAAAATATTAAGCAAAAATGTGTTTGAAATTTATTAGGAAAAAGTGTGACCCACTAAATTATATTCATCGTATAGATAGAAATCAATGATTAAAATTTAGTTGTAAGAATTTGTAAACGAAAAAAAATTGTAAATATAACTTTTTCCTTTAAAATATTTTTCTTTTAGTAATTTTTTCAGTTTTGAAAAGCGATATTTTAAATGATTTTTTATTATTAAATGATGAAAAAAGTAAGTAGCTTTTACATTTGGACGACGTTATGCATTATGATAATTAACTCAGTTATCGGAGTTCATTAATTGATTTAATTCCAATACAAGTTTTTGGACGACATTACATTATTACTACTTTTGTAGTATGACTCACGAGTCACAAACATTTATATTGTGAAAATTAGAAGCACGTCTGGAATCTGAATCCCAGCAAGCATATACAGTTTTTTGCATTACTCCCCAACAATTTGGAACGGTATTAGAGTGCATTCACATAGTTCAATTAAAAAGAGAGGGTGAATGTTGGCCTGTGTTAAGAAAGATAGATGACAAATTGACAATGGACAATGGTCTGTGACCCATTGTTTCATAAAGTGAAACGCCTAGCCAAGCAGCAGTCCACCACAATCTGGTTCTGTTGGCTGAAATCCATGTGTGTTCTTTTTATATTATTGTTTGGATGAGCTTTTGAAAAAAAATACTTTTTATATTTTATTTATTTTAGAAATATTTTTTTTACAAAAGTTAAACTAAATTCAATACCAGAAATACAATTATCCAAATTTAAAACACAAAAGAGATAAATTTATGTTAAAATATAAATTTCCATTGTTTGAATCATAAAAAATTGAGTCTAAAAGTTTGGAATGTTAAAAAATATTTTTTGTCTAACAATTAATACTTCATATTATGCGTAAGAATAAGTCACGTGAGAATGGATCCTCTCATATTTAATTTTAATATGATCATGTCATGTGATGAATCTCAATCATTCAATAATACACAATGGTTACAATTTTATTGACAAAATTTATAAAAATAAAATAAAATAAAATATTCAAATTAATTATTGATCGTTTAAATGTTATTAAATGATTGATATTCATATGATTTAGTCATGTTAAAATTAAATATGAGATAATAGATTTCCGTATTCTTTTAAATATTGCTCTTTTTTCTTTTAAACAAAATAACAAATAATAAACTCTCGACTTTTGTCTTTAAGATTTTATAAATAGACAATTTACATTGTAAATATTTATAATTTAATTAATTTTTAAATAATTTCATATAATTAAAAAAATGTAATATATTTTTATGTTTCTAATTTTTTATATTTTAACTAAGTCTTCAATGAAATATTTACAAATTATAAAATTATAACTAGGTTTTTAAAACCTATAATAGCAACACAAAATAGTTTCTATAATTATGAATATCTTTTAAAATGTTAAAACTATTAAAATATAGTAAAAAAATAAATCATAGAAAATTATTTTAAAGTTCATCATTATCTTAATTTGTTACACCGTAAAAGTTGAGAGGACTATACAAATTTTTGTTTATCTAATTTTTATTGAAAAAATCAAACCGTTAAATATTTTACTTATACTGAAAATTTTACAAAATAATAAAAATATTAATTATAAGTATTAATTAATAATAACTACCATTATTTCAAGATATAATAAGAAGTGAGTATTTTTAAAATTTAATATAAAACTGACTTTTCAAGGATTATTAGGTAAATGATTAAAATTTTACTTATATTTTTACTTGTATATTTGTGTACAAATATTAATTTTTAAAAAAAATTAAATTATGAAAATTTTATATTTTATATAGAATATATTTCAAAAAAATTAAATATTTATTTGTTAAAATAATTTCGAATGTATTTGAATTTGGTAAAATAAAATAAATTTGTTTGAAATTATAGTTTTAAATGATCTTGTCCCTTGTGGGGGTTTATTATTTTGGGGCAAAATCTCACCAATGCTCTTGTAGTTTATTCTAGAATAACTTATGTTCTTTTGATTTTTTTATCACATATGCCCCTGTGATTTGCAAAAGAGTATGTTTTTTTATCACATATGCTCCTGTGATTTTTTATTTTTTACAAAGCGCAGAGACATGTGATAAAAAAATTTATAGGAACATAGATGATTTTAACACAAATCACAGAGACATTGATGAACTTTTCTCTTATTTTGGATCATTAGGCTATACAAATTTTTTATCCATAACCCATGCGGACTAAAACCTAATAAAATGGATTCACCCAACTTCACAGCATTGTTGTTAAAATCTCAATTTATCACTACGATTTTACGTTTTTATGATTTTTTTTCTTCATTAAAACGATTTTATTAATATTCCAAACACTTTTACGTTTTTACGATTTTTTTACATTACAATTTTTTAATCCCTTCTCGATTTTACTTAAGATCTCGATTTTAACAACATTGCTTCACAGCTCTACGTATGAAACGAAAATTCCTCATATAAGAAGACGATAAGAATTTTTCCTTTACTCAAAATATGACAAACAACGAAAAGAGTACCCAAATAATAATATTAATAAAAAAAATCCTCTTTAAAGATGGAATCGCAAAAATTTAGAAAAAAAAAAATATATTTATTTTTTCTTTTAGTTTATGATAATATAATATTGTTATAATATTTTTATGTTTGTCATAAAAAAAAAATTATGCCACATTCATATAAAGTGAGTGTGTCTTATTAATTTTTTCTTTCTTTTCTCTTTACAATGGAATTCAATCACTTTTTTATGAGTGTAACAAAAAAAAATGTAGCAAATTTATTTTTTCAATATAACATATTCGAAGAGGAAACACTATTTTATTTAATAAATATTGTTTTCCTTATTTCTCAACCATCCATTTGACTATTTTTTATTGCGATGCATGATAAAATTATTTACGAATAAATTATACTATGATCCTAGCTTACCAAAAATTATACTATGATCCTTATGATGCTAATTGTTTTAAAATTTGTTCAGGACCGATCCCTAATTAGCTCAGACTCGATCCGCCTAAACTGATTTTCTATATTTCGTTACAAATTTTTCAATTCAAAATTCAAAAGAAATATTCTTTCCAATAGCAAGAACTTAATAATAATAGCAACAACTTACAAACTATAAATATCTATTTTTAAAAATGGTCAGAATTATTTTACACCAATATAAGTTATACTCACAATTTTAACCGTTGATTTTATTTATATCTTACAGTTCATTGATTTTATTTAAATCTAACAGTTCTGATTTATTAAATATTTTAACTGTTAGATGCAAATAAATCAATGATCAAAATTTAGTATAAACTTCTTATTCTTATATCAGTATAAAAATATCTGCTCGTTTAATATATATATATATATATATATATATAGGGTTTTATAATTCTCATTTTACATGAGAATTGAAATCTCATGTCATAGAGACAAAAAGTACGTGGGACTCATATGTTAGAAAAAATCATATGTGGGACCCATATCAGCACAAAAATCGAAGAGTGTGTAGAAAAATTTCAACTCTGATGTTACTTGAGAATTATAAAACCCATATATATATATATATATATATATATATATATATATATATATATATATATAACGGTTTATAGGAATACGATGATCAAAGCCAATAAGTTATAGGGTTTTATAAGAGTTATGTTGTAGGAAAAGTGATTGTGTAATGTTATAGAGATTCGTTTTGCGTGTTTAGTTTTTTTGTTTTTTTTTTTTGCTTTAGAATGTGTGGGCCCCACAAAATATTGTGTGTGTAGGAAAATCGTTGGTGTCATGTGACATGATAGATGTAATTGTAAATCCCTAAGTTATATGGACTAAATTTGATCCGCACACAAGTTTAGCGTAGATTAAAAGTAATCACCTATTGTAATATAAAAGTTAAGTTTATATATATTGTTAATGTAAAAAATTATATCAATATTCGAAATTATTCTTAATTGAATTTAGCACTTAATATAATTATAAATATAACTACATTTATTAATAGAGTTTTATTTTTCTTATGTTGCATAAAACAAATCTTCTCTTATACTCTCACAATAAATGGTGTAACCCATTTTATTTGTTAAAGTAAAAAAAGAAAAAGAAAAGATAAACATAAAAATCGAAGTTAGAATAGAAGATAAAATTTTTCTTTATATGACATAAGAGAAATAAAATCCTAATTTAATAATGCGTTAACCTAAAATTTAATAACAATGCATTAAAATTAGATACATACAAAGTTTGACAGCACCACGAAACTAGGACAACACTCAGTTGGGACTGGGTCGAGCGGAACCGCACTCAACCTCAACCTTGTCTTATCCAGTGTTGTAAAACCCCATCCCACCCCTCGGGTTGACCCGGGTCAACCCTGACCCCTCCCTTATGAGGGTTGGGGTCACAAGTTGGACCTTATATGCACATCGACCCCTCTGACTCCCAAAATTCGGTCGGATTTTAGTGACTCCCGGGTCAAAGGGGTCAAAGGGAGTCACTGCATGTTTTTTTTTTTTTTTTTTAATTCCCTGAAACAATGTCGTTTTATTAAAAAAATAAAATAAAAATGCTTACAAACCTAAATCTAATCGTTCTCTTCTCTCCCAGTGACCTAGACGTCTTCAATCTTCACCTCGCTTCCGTGAATCTTCTAGAAAAGGTACGAATTTTTTCTCATTCAAATGAAATCCTTACAGCGGTTGATGGAAAACAAAAACTCATTCTTACTTCCTTTAAATTTTCCTTTGTCAGATACCTTATCAAAAGAGGCAGAACCGGGTCACCGTAGTGACCACATTAGAATATGAGTTTTGTACTTTGGTATCTTGATACTTTAATTATGTTGTCTAATATTGACTTGTGGTTGTAATTGGTGAATTATGTTAAGTATATTTTGAATCTTTGAAGATTGACAATATATATTTTAATATTTTCATATAGGATATATATATATATATATATATATATATATATATATATATATATATATATATATATATATATAGGTAGGATCATTTGACACCAGTGTCAAATTTGAATTTTGAAACCTCATCTGATAATCATTAGATCAAAAAATATCAATAGTGTCACATGCTTACAAATCAGAGTCGTTGATTTTTTTTATCTAACGGTTATCAGACTCGGTGTCAAAATTCAAATTTGACACTGGTGTCAAAGGATCCTACCTCATATATATATATATATATATATATATATATATATATATATATATATATATAAAACTCGGTCAGCATAGTGACCCCCCAGTTGAACCTGTGACCCCATGACCCCTGACCTCGGTCGGGCCGGGTTTTTAAACAGTGGTCTTATCCTCTTTTCTTTCATTATTTTATTGGAAATAAACCACCTGCAGTTTTTTTTTGAAATATTTCAATAAGTTCATTGATTCGCAACTAATTCGATTCGGGGCGGATTCAAGATTAAAGCTTTAAACCCCTTCAAAGGTGGTACTGAAGAGATTCAAACTTATGCTCTCACCCCTATCTGCTTAGCTCCCGGGGCGGAAACACCTGCAGTTTTAACATGAAATCTTAACGGAACAAAATATTTTATGGTACGAAAAATAAGAATGTTATATTTATAAATTTTTACAAATTATACTATATATTTTGAGAAGTACATATTGCGTAAGGGGAATACACACTTATATATGAACTCCACCGTAATATATATTTCCTGGAATACATAATATAATTTATAAAAATTTATAAATATAATCTTTTTCATAGAAAATATCAACTAAAATTATAATTAAAAAGGAATTAAAAACTATATCATCTGCAATTATTCACCCCTCCCTCCTAACTAAGGGTGTTCGCGGTCTGGATTGGATCGGTTTTGGAAGCAAAAATCATCCGATCCAATCCCTTCGATTTGATCATGTAATCATCTATTCAGTTTGAATTTTTTTCAAATCCGATCCAATTTTTTTTCAATTTGGATTGGATCGATTTTTGATTTTTTGAAAATCCTAAAATTTGTTTTATAATTATTGTGCAAATAACATCTTTGGTATATATTGACTTTGTAAATTTATTTATTTTTGAAATACAAAAGCATCATTAAACGATAATATAGTTTTTTTTTTGCAATGAGATATGAAGCTCTACACAAATGAAATTTTGTTGATGAGATGTGACTTTTTTTCTTGGATTTAGTTGATGGGTTAATGGGTCTTGAATTTAGAAATTTTTGGGCTATAATTGGAGAAAAACCCAAGTAGGTAGAGGGGAATTAATATATTGAACCGGTTTGGATTAGATCGATTTTCATAAATCAATCCGAAATCCGATCCAATCCAATTAAAATTTGCGGTTTTTTTTTTCAGTTTTTGATTTTTTGATTTTTGGTTTATTCGGTTATCGGTTTTTTGGTTCGGTCACCGCGGTTTGAATCGGTTTGGATCGGTTGATGAACATCTCTATCCCCAACAATAAAATAAAGGATCTTAATCCTTATTTTTATACCTGTTAACAATGTATAGATTTTAAATTATCAATGTGTGTTATGTAATTAACGCCAGTAACAATACGACAATCCATTACTAATGTGTTATTAATTAAAAATTTATGCATTATTAAATGGGGAGGAACAGTTTATAAATTTTTGTAAATTATATTATCTACTCCCAGAAGCAACGTTGTTAAAATTGAGATTTTAAGTAAAATCGAAAGATGATTAAAAAATCGTAAAACGAAAAATCGTAAGGTAAAAATATCATAAGAAATCTTAAAAACGTATAAGCGTTTGAAATATGGGTAAAATCGTTCTGATGAAAAAAAATCGTAAAAACATAAAATCGTAGTGATAAATCGAGATTTTAACTATGCCCAGAATTACATATTGTAACGTAGTATACTTTAGAAATACATAGTATAACTTATAAGAGTTTGTAAATAAAAATTTGTAAATATATCCTTTCTCGTAATAAATAGGTAAAATAAGTGAGAAAATTTGCTGTGCATGAGGGATTTATTTAATATACACCCCGTGCATAATTTTTTGGGTGCACCTTTTTCCAAAAAAGGAAAAAAAATTCATTTAAACTTCTCTCTTCTTTTAAAATTCCTCCTCTGTCCCTTTTTCTTTCTATTTTAAGATAAAGACTATGAAGTCCCGGATCACATAAAATGAGCTCGTGCAGGATTTTTTTAATATACATCGGGTGCATAATCTTTTGGGTGCACCTTTTCCAAAAAAGAAAAAAATTTCTTCCATTTAAATCCCTCTCTTCTTTTCAAATTCCTCCTCCGTCCTTTTTTCTTTCTTTTTTAAGATAAAGACTATAAAGTCCCGGATCACATAAAATGAACTTGTGCAAGATTGTTTTTTTTTTTTTTTTAGAACGTGCAAGATTTTTTTAATATACACCTGGTGCATAATCTTTTGGGTGTACCTTTATCAAAAAAGGAAAAAAATTCTTCCATTTAAATCCCTCTCTTCTTTTCAAATTCCTCCTCCGTCCTTTTTTCTTTCCATTTATCATAAGGACTATGAAATCCCGGATCACATAAAATGAGCTCGTGCAAGATTTTTTTAATATACACCTGGTGCATAATCTTTTGGGTATACCTTTTCCAAAACAGAAAAAAAATTCTTCCATTTAAATCTCTATCTTTTTTTAAAATTTCTCCTCCGTCATTTTTTCTTTCCATTTTAAGATAAGGACTATGAAGTTCCGGATCACATAAAATGAGCTCGTGCAGGATTTTTTTAATATACACCCGGTGCATGATCTTTTGGGTGCACCTTTTCCAAAAAAGAAAAAAAAATTCTTCCATTTAAATCCCTCTCTTCTTTTAAAATTCCTCTTCCGTCCTTTTTTCTTTCAATTTTAAGACAAGGACTATGAAGTCCCAGATCATATAAAATGAGCTCGTGCAGGATTTTTTTAATATACACCAGGTGCATAATCTTTTGGGTGCACCTTTTCCAAAAAAGAAAAAAATTTCCTCCATTTAAATTTCTCTCTTCTTTTAAAATTCCTCCTCCATCCTTTTTTCTTTCCATTTTAAGAAAAGGACTATGAAGTCCCGGATCACATAAAATGAGCTCGTGCATGATTTTTTTAATATACACCTGGTGCATAATATTTTGGGTGTACCTTTTTCAAAAAAGGAAAAAAAATTCTTCCATTTAAATCCCTCTCTTCTTTTCAAGTTTCTCCTCCATTTTTTTTTTCTTTCCATTTTAAGATACAGACTATGAAGTCCCAGATCTCATAAAATGAGCTCGTGCAGGATTTTTTTAATATACACCCGGTGGATAATCTTTTGGGTGCACCTTTTCAAAAAAAGAAAAAAAATTCTTCCATTTAAATCCCTCTCTTCTTTTAAAATTCCTCCTCCGTCCTTTTTTCTTTCGATTTTAAGATAAGGACTATGAAGTCCCGAATCACATAAAATGAGTTCGTGCAAGATTTTTTAATATACACCCGGTGCATAATCTTTTGGGTGCACCTTTTCCAAAAAAGAAAAAAAATTCTTCCATTTAAATCTGTCTTCTTTTCAGATTCCTCCTTCGTCCTTTTTTCTTTCCATTTTAAGATAAGGACTATGAAGTCCCGGATCACATAAAATGAGCTCGTGCCACTACAAACAAAATGCCGATTAGCCACATTTAAAAATGTGGCAAACATTGATAAAAAATGTGGCTAACATAATTTACCACATTTTGATTAAATGTGGCTAGAAGTGGTGTTGCAATAATTTAGCCACATTATTTTATTCACTTTGTCACATTTTGACCGAGTGTGGTAGCCTTTTTTTAGCCACATTTATTGTTTTTTTAGCCACTTTATAAATGTGGTTAAACTGTTTTGTTTGCCACAATAGAAAAATGTGGCTGATTGTTCCTAAAACTTTTTTTAGCCACATTCATGAATGTGGCTAAATATACGAAATTTCTTTTTAAAATTAAAAATATTAACTCGATAAATATTACAATTATAAGGAAAATAATGTTGAAAACAGCTCAAACGATTTAGTGAACACATTAAAATGTGAACCAAGCACTAAACATTATATTCTATTATCGCTGACGAATTTGTACAAGCCCCATCATGTTTTCAATTTATACAAGCTAACGAAGCTTTCTACCAATATCATAGAGGGAAAAAAATGCCAAATATAACTAATAAAAAGTTTACTTATGGGACAGCTATACAAAAAAATATCTTCTCAATTCCATAAAAAAATATGGTAGTACAAATTTTCCTTATATTTAGGATTTGTTCTTGTATGCCATCCTAGTCCTTTGAAATGCCATCTACCATATCATACCTGCACAAATCAATTTCATATTATGTTAATATACTATTAATTAGCTATTATGATAACCAACCTCAAAACACCAATGTACAAAATCCTAAGGTCAGTCTCTACCGCTTAGCTGTTGAAACAGTCAATGTCATTCATGTCCCAATAATCAACCAAGAACTCAGGCAAGTTTAAGCAATAAGCTGCAAACGAAACATAGTCTATACGATACTAATAAATCATATACAACAATTACAATAGAATAACGCAATATTAGATAATGGAAAAATCAACAAAACGGAAAAAGGTAGCTACAGAAATACAAACCTTCAAATGTGCAGCGGCCTTTTCCTTATCTGTGAAAACTCTAGTGGACTCAACAATAATTTCAGCTCCAGTCTCAGTCCAAGGGATCTCCTCTGGTTCCTGAGTCACACAGTACAGACAAATGAATAAAAAACAGAAATTCTTGGAAATATTACCACTCATTAAACACCAACTTTTATAATAATAATATATCAATATTTTTTTTGTTACACCCAATTCTTCCAAATCCTGTGAGTAACAAAAATAATATTAAAAAAAAGCTTATTTAGACCTTTTCTTATTTTTTATTTACACAAAGGTTCTATATATTTATACCAATATTTTACTTATTTACTAGCTAGTTATATAGGTTTTATTAAAGTGAAAGATTACTATTTAGGATTTACTGGGGTTTGGTGCCGCTCACTTGCATTGGGGTATTAAATTTTAGAATTAATGAATGCTACTAATTTGGCGAGGTCAATTCCAGACCAAATGATAGTACATGGTTCAGTGAGGGTCTACGAGGTGCATGATTGATTATTTGATCCGATCCCAAATGCACCATTTGCCAATGTGACCAGAGCTACTGTATTGGTTAATTAGTGTAAGAAATCAAAGCCGTTAATATAACTTCAATTAAAAAAAAAAGGTGTTAGTGAGGTGTGGTTAGCATAACATTCCACTTCTCGGGCTGAGTGTTGAGAGCGTCGTCCCAAGGTTCAAGCCTCCACACCATAAAAAAAAAAAAGTTTCAAACCTAAAATTAAATTAATTGAGAAAGTAGATGAGTATATATGCTGTAAATTTTTTATATAAATATAAACATAAAATCAATATAAAGTGGTTTAGGATACTTTTTTTTAAAAATAATGAAAGTTCTACTTTTGAACACAGAAAGCGGTTTAGGATACACACCTCACTGGGCAGACCTCACTATTGAAATTAAACGTTAGGGTTATGTGTATGTTGCTAACATTTAATACATTCTCGTGGTTCCAATTGTAAGGGTAGCAAGTTAGGGTGCTTACCTTTTGAAAAGGGACATCATAGCAATGTCTTTTGCACCAAGAGATACACATCAAAACTTGATCGCAAAACAATAGAAAGGAACCGCATAATTGATAAGAGTATGTGTTGAGATAAGATCCTCATTCAAAAATAAGGAGCAGAAATCCTTCAAACCTAACAACATTGATAAGGTTGTTGTTAAAAAAACACCGCTATGGAATAAAAGAGTCACCTGGGATCAGCCCAAAAGGATGCTTTAGTTGTAATAGCAACCATGTCACATATCTGTAAAAGAGTAGGACTATAAGCGTGACATTCAAATATCTTGCAATAGCAACCATGTCACATATCTGTAAAAATTATTTTAGAGAATCAAAAAAGAAAATGGAACAAAAAATTATTGGGGATCTATAACCTACGAGAAATCTTATACTATATGGTTACTGAAGTAGCCTGGGAATAACAAATCAAAAAAGACATAAGAGAATTTTCTGCAGGCTTTTACTCCTTCATACTTGCTCCAAGGAGGCATCCCTGTGAACATTTCAATGATTATACAACCCAAACTCCAAATATTAATAGCAAAAGCTAGATCAGAGCTGTTATCCTTTTGCATCACAGCCTGCAAAAGCTAAATGAGAATTTAAGTGTTACTAAGTAATTAATGTATGAGACAGCACAGAGTAATGTAGAGTAAGAATGTACCTCTGGAGCCATCCAGTATGGACTTCCTTTCAAAGAAAGATTAGCTTCATATCCAGTTAGCCTCGGAACATAGAGATTCCAAGTTATTCTACCCGAATGTAAGGATTATCTGATCAAATCAAGAGTATCACAATGGCAACAAATAACCACTAGCAATACAATCATGGTAGTGAAATAAAAAAATGAAAAAAAAAATTTAAATCTAGACACACAAATAATTCTATGCCACCACGCATTCAAATCGATGTTCAGATTAAACTTAAAGAAGCACCTCATTTCAACAGCACATAATAAGCACCACAACCTAAAGATACATATTCAAGTAATGAAAACGGATGAAATGCCTGATGTTATGCAAGAACCTTATTTAGAAACAACGGAATGATATGCTTTAAGGGTTAATAAAATTGCTGATCTCAACCAAGAGAAAATAATTTTGATAACTACAAGTTTGAGCCTTTCAATTAAACCTGCATTTTTAAAGCCATTTTTTTCCGGGAATTTTTCAACAGTAAATAGCTAATCATTAACAACTAGAAATACAAAGAATCAATGAAATGACAGAACCATTCTTTGCATGAAACAAGGACTAAGACCACAAAAAAAGTAAATTACAGAGGGGGAGACTTAGAACTCGCATGCTTAGCCATCCCAAAATCAGCAAGCTTAACAAGACCAGCAGAATCGACAAGCAAATTGGCCCCTGTGATGTCCCTATACACAAACATGAAAAGGGGAAAAAAATATGACCCAAAGCTCCAAATCTGAACTTAAACAAATCCAAATCCGGCCAGGTTAATAGTATCTTGGTTTACTCTCTTTGTTGAAACTCTATAGAAATTGTCGTTCATCAACCATGGCAGAACTCCTTGATTCTCAACTTAACTCATAAATACCTCCGCATTCTTGGTTTCAATTAGTTTTCCTTATAGCCTGCAAAAACCAAATCAAATACATAATTTTAAAAAGAAAAGAAAAACAGAGAACCAACTTAACTAATAAAAATGGTGATTCCAATCAACTAGTACCATTCCAGCCAAAATGAAAAAATCATTTCATGATAAATTTGGGAAAAGAGAGCTAGAGAGAAGCAGATAGTGAAAATTTCATGCACAATAACGAGTGAAAAAAATTGAAAAAGTCGCGCAGACGATGACATTGTTAGGGCTGAAGACACATCGATCGGAGGAAATGCAAGATTCCTCGGAATCCTTATTCTCAGCATAAGAATTGTGCACACCCAAGCAGGAAAGTCATCATTATTTCAAATCAACAACAAAAATGAAACAATTAAAATGGAGGAATTCTATAATTAACGAAAACAAAAAGAAATAGGGGAAAGATCAAGTAGAGATTGATCCAAGCATAAGCCCTAGATCAAGTGAAAATGTTTGATCGAAGAAAATGGAAGTATATGAAACCCTAAGAAAGAATCCAATTCAAAACCTGAATGCATAGCAGAACCACGCATGAGTAACGTGCTCCAAAACCCTTCCTCCTTTACTTTAGCGCTTGGAGAAACAGATAAAAAGCCTACTTAAATCCATTTTCAATTTTTCACAGCCCAATATCGAAGGGCCCATTCTCATTTCTCAATGTGTTTCCTTGTATGGTCAATAAAAATGCGTCTTAATTCATCTCAAGAGTAATTTTGCGACATTGACCGTTCGTATGGCTAAATCATTGTAGCTAAACAGCGAATTTCTTGTAGTGTGCATGATTTTTTACTATACACCCGGTGCATAATCTTTTGGGTGCAAAAAATATCTTCCATTTCAATCCCTCCCTTCTTTTCAAATTCCTTCTCCGTCCTTTTTTCTTTCCATTTTAAGATAAGGACTGTGAAGTTCGGATCACATAAAATGAGCTCTTGCAGAATTTTTTTAATATACCCTGGTGCATAATCTTTTGGGTGCACCTTTTCCAAAAAAAGAAAAAAAATTCTTCCATTTAAATCCCTATCTTCTTTTCAAATTTCTAATCCGTCCTTTTTTCTTTTCATTTTAAGATAAGGACTATGAAGTCCTGCTTCACATAAAATGAGCTATTGCAAGATTTTTTTAATATACACCCGGTGCATAATCTTTTGGGTGCACCTTTTTCAAAAAAGGAAAAAATTTCTTCAATTTAAATTTCTTTTTTTTTTTTTCAAATTCCACCTCCGTGTTTTTTCTTTTCATTTTAAGATAAGGACTATGAAGTCCCGGATCACATAAAATGAGTTCGTGCAAGATTTTTTTAATATTCACCCGGTGCATAATTTTTTGGGTGCACCTTTTCCAAAAAAGAAAAAAAATTCTTCCATTTAAATCTGTCTTCTTTTCAAATTCCTACTCCGTCCTTCCTTTTTTCTTTCCATTTTAAGATAAGGACTATGAAGTCCCGGATCACATAAAATGAGCTCGTGCATGATTTTTTACTATACACCCGGTGCATAATCTTTTGGGTGCACCTTTTTCAAAAAAAAGAAAAAATATCTTCCATTTTAATCTCTCTATTCTTTTCAAATTCCTTCTCCGTCCCTTTTTCTTTCCATTTTAAGATAAGGACTATGAAGTCTGGATCACATAAAATGAGCTCTTGCAAGATTTTTTTAATATACACCCGGTGCATAATCTTTTGGGTGCACCTTTTCCAAAAAAAGAAAAAATTTCTTCCATTTAAATCCTTCACTTCTTTTCAAATTTCTCCTCCACCCTTTTTCTTTCCATTTTAAGATAAGGACTATGAAGTCCTGGATCACATAAAATGAGCTATTGCAAGATTTTTTTAATATACACCCGGTGCATAATCTTTTGGGTGCACCTTTTTCAAAAAAGGAAAAAATTTCTTCAATTTAAATTTCTCTTTTTTTTTCAAATTTCTCCTCCGTGTTTTTCCTTTCCATTTTAAGGGAAGGACTATGAAGTATCGGATCACATAAGATAAGCTCGTGCAAGATTTTTTTAATATGCACCCGGTGCATAATTTTTTGGGTGCACCTTTTCTAAAAAAGAAAAAAAAAATTCCATTTAAATTAATCATCCGTCCTTTTTTCTTTTCATTTTAAGATAAAGACTGTGATGTTCCAAATCACATAAAATGAGCTTGCGCATGAGCCATTTTCCTGTTATCACATCATTATCGTTGTCCCTCACGAACATAATATTGTCCTTCCCAAGATAAATTTCTTTATTGCAAATTGTGCCTGGTAGATTAATAATCAGCAGTATAAAAGTCTCTATACAAATTCTTCCTTCGTTCTAAAACAATTGTTAATTATTTAAAAAAAAAAAACAATTGTTAATTTAAAATTTCAATTTATTTTAGGAGAACGTTATATTTGTAATTTTTTATTTTTAAACTTTTATAAATTAAATTATGTATTGCGAAAAATATACACTTAAGTATTTGCATTTTTTGAATTATATAGTTTAATTTACAAAAATTTGTAAATAAAAAATTTATAAATTTAACTCTGTTTTTATTTAAGTTGTTTGTTATTTTTAAAAATAAGAAGGCATTAATATTTTTTCTTTAAAAAAAAATTAATGGAGCTGAAGAATAATTTCGTTAGATGTAATTATATTTTTTTTAAAATAAGTGTATTTAATAACTTTCAAAAACGAAGATACTGTACATTTCCCCCCGAATTCCATAACTCACTCTTAATTATTATTTTTTTAAATACTTTTGCTAAGAGTAGTAATTTTAGTTTTTTTTTTAGTATAATATTAGTTGTCATGGCATATTCCTCGTATCTTTTTGCAGATAAACTGATAAGATCTTGTATTATAATTTTTTTAACAGACAATGACAATTTGTTGGAGTCCCCTGTTTTGTTTTCTTGAGCCGTTTAATCACCCTGGGCTGAACTTTTCATGAAAACCTCTTAAGATATAATACTCCATATGTTACTTCATGCCTTGTGTGTATCTCTACCATTGTTTCCCTAACGACAAATTTATAGATAATTAAATACTAATCTGTAGTGGTTATGGCAAATCTTAACAAGCTATCGTCTTTGTTTAATCAAATTATTGGGCCTTTTATTTATGATTACTGGCTGATGACTGCAATGAAAACATCGAAAACTTCACCATCAAAGTTACATGTTCCTTGTTACATTTATAAATTTCGAGATATCAAGTTTCTTCAAGCATTTATATATTAAAATATTTGTTTTCCACTTTGAATGATGATAATGCATACAATCTCCTCGATGTTTATCTACAAAATATAAGCACATTGTGTTCAGTGTAAATCACCGAAATTAATCTTGATTTCTGTTTTCATTGGACATGGAGATTGATCATTTTTCTTCCACGGCACTAAATTTCAATGGAGTCGAAGTGAGTTATGGCTCTATACAAGATGTTGTGTTCCAAGAGAAACACAGTTTATCTGGAATTGAATTGCTTGGAGAGATTAATCCTCTCCCTAATGAGAGTGGAAAAGGAGCCAATTTGTTCAAATACCAAAATCAGCAACAACAACAACATGAAGAACTCAGATTTGATAACTTGATGTCAGAAGAGGTCAACTTTGACTTTGGTCCGCAACCAACACAAGCATTTCACGAAACTAGAGGGCTAAAGAATCAGGAAGTGGCAAGTTCAGAACTTGTTGAATACAATAAACAAGAGCCACCATCTTTAGCATCGTTGGAGCTCCTAAGAAGTCACGGAAGCAGGTTCAATAGGCTAAGTGGGCAAAATATAAGTAACATTGAAACTTCATTGGATCACCAAAACAGGTCAACAGAAGAAATAATAAGAGTGGCTGGAACAAGGTATGTACAATTATCTGCCCATTGGAATGATAGTTTTTTCATCCCCATGCACCCTTATGGATTTGATCTTGGGGATTTGTCTGAGGAAGAAAATAGAGACGTTGAACTTGCTCAGTTTCTCCTTGCTGCAGCTGAGAGAGTAGGGTGTCAACAATTTGAACGTGCAAGCAGGTTACTTATCGTTTGTGAAAGGAATTCATCTGCCACAGCAAACCCTGCTCAAAGAGTTATCTTTCATTTCGCTCAAGCACTTCGAGCGAGAATAGACAAAGAAACAGGAAAGGTGACAATTAAGGGGTTGGTGAAAAATGAAGAAAGGGAATTACATCGGAATATGGATACCATCTTGTCCCTTACATGCCATAAAAAAATCCCTTTTAATCAGGTAATGCAATTCACTGGGATACAAGCCATAGTGGAACATGTTGCATCTGATACGAAGATCCATCTGATAGATCTTGATATAAATAGTGGGGTGCACTGCACGGCTTTGATGCAAGCACTGGTTGAGCGCCAGGATTGTGCAGTGGAGCTTTTGAAGATGACTGCCATTGGACTTTATACATGCAAAACCAAGATAGAAGAGACTGGTAAAAGGTTAGCGAGTTTTGCTGAATCCTTGAACTTGCCCTTTTTATTTAAGGCAGTTTTTGTCACAGACATAGCAGAACTCAAGGAAGATCATTTTGAAGTTGGAAGGCATGAAGCTGTAGCTGTTTACTCTCCCTATTTACTGAGGAACATGATATCTAGGCCTGATTGTATGGAAAACTTGATGGGGGTTATTAGAAATATCAAACCATCTATAATGATAGTACTTGAAGTTGAAGCAAACCATAATTCACCCTCCTTTGTGAATCGCTTCATTGAAGCATTGTTCTTCTACTCAGCTTTTTTTGATTGCCTTGAAACCTGCACAAAACAGGAGAATGAGTGCAGAATGGCAACCGAAAGAATACTTTCTGCAGGGATAAGAAACATTGTTGCTATGGAAGGCAGGGAAAGGACGGTTAGAAATGTGAAGATAGATGTTTGGAGAAGGTTCTTTGCAAGGTACCGAATGGTGGAAACTGGATTTAGCAAGTCATGTCTTTACCAAGCTGATTTGGTTGCCAAAGAGTTTGCTTTTGGGAAATTATGCACTATAGAGAGGAATGGGAAGTGTCTCATAGTTGGATGGAAAGGTACCCCAATGCATTCAATCTCAGCTTGGAGGTTTCCTTGACAAAATTGTTGAGGGATTCGGGATAGAGACCTTCATTCATTTGTAAAATACAATGCTAAGTTCCTTTCTTATTCCCCTTGATGGCTTGTTTGATTCATGTATTATGTGGAATTTATAACATGCTTGTCCTAGTTTGTTGTTCTCAATTTCTATTTACAATTAGTATTTTGATTGCATAAGGGAATCCTCTAAGGCCTTAGCCCTGAGGTAGTTACCTAGACTGTTTATAAAAGAGACTTGAAACTACACCATCATCCTCATAGTCCAGCCAAACATCACGATTCAATGCAATGCAGAAATCTTGTTGTTTTACCTTTGCGTTGGAGCGATGGGTTAGACGCGTAACAGACACGCGCGCGATATTTTTCTCTCTGATAGGGTTTTGATCTTTGTGTTTTCGTTTTCTTTGGTCTAATCTTCTGGAAACGATGAATGGATGTGAGAATGAGGTTTTGTCCATGTCACGCAAGAGTACGAAGCGTACCAAGAACGGTGAGGAAATCCCAGCGGAGGTGGTGATGCGTGAAGCTATCAAGGAGTTTCAATCTGGGTCTCCCACGCAAGAGAAACTGCGATCCTTCGCGGAGGTGACTGGGGTGGAGCATGGTGTGTCTGGCGACAACGCTCTATGGCTGATTGAGGAGGAGGAACCAGACTTGGAGCCTCTGGACAACAACAAACATTGGTCAGAAGTTAGAAACATGTGCTGTAGTTTCTAACTTCTGACCAATGTTTGTTGTTGTCAAAATCAGGGAAACAGCTAAAGCCAAAGGCACTCACTACGACTTTAATGATATCATTGGGTATTGTTTCAGTTATCCTCCACCTCGTGAGAAGTGTGCTGGTCCATCTTGTTCTAATCCATATAAGTATCGAGATTCAAAATCAAAGCTTCCTCTTTGCAGTCTCCAATGCTACAATGCGGTCCAGGGGAAGATGGCTGCTGAAACTATCTCTTGATGTAGCCAATGATCCTCAATCACTGGTTTCTGCCAGTTATATTGCACCATTGATGTTTTTGTCTCTGGTAGAGGCTTTAGATTACAGAAATTGTGCGTTGAGCTTTTGGTAGAGAGCTCATTTTGCGGATTGTTCATTTGCTCTATTATACATTTTTCAATGCTGGTATAAGAGTTTTTCAATACCTTGCGATGGGGACAATTAAAGGAACTTCTATGATATACTTTCAATGCATGATTACACCCTTTTAAATAGTTGGTAGTGTATTGTTATTTTACTTTGGTGTTGCCAATGATCCTTTGTCAGCAATAGTGGTTTATGCTAGTTATATGGTACCATCGTTATATATTTTAGGTATTTGCTTTGGGTTAGAGCAATGGTGTTTTGAGAGCTCCTATTGCAGATTGCCCATTTGCTGCATCATACATTTTTTTTCAAAGCCGGTATGTAATAATATTATCAAGTTAATTAGAAATGGAGAGGACTTATTTTCTCAATTTTCTCTGTCCATTTTCAAACGTGTACTGTTCTGTCTATTTTCTCTCTGTCTTTTTTTTCTAAGGGAGGACTTATTTCTGTGATGAGCTTTGAAAAAGGTTAAAAGGGAGCCCATCAGAAGGGAAAGGTATTAAGCAAATGGCAAAGATAATAGAGTAGTTTGAACTTGCACATTCTTTTTGGCATCTCATAATTTTACCAATTATTTTAATAAAATATTACTTTATCCTTTTTAATAGGAGCAGAGAAATCGTTTGATAATGGTTAACTTATTCATTTGATTATTTTTTTTATTTGGAGAAAAGTTTACTTAATGTTTTTAAGGATTTATTAAAATATTTCGCTAATTACAATTTTGGAGTTAGTTTTCATATAATTTGTAAGCTGAATTTAAATTTTTAAAAATACATTTCAGCAATAGTAATAATAATACAAACCATCATTGGTTCATAAATTAAAATAGATGTAAGTGCTAGCATATAAGAATAACCACAACTGTCATGTTCGTCTTTAGGTGGAATTATGGGTGTCAATATAGGTTATGACACGCGGGTTGATCCGCAGCGCGACACGAAAATTTGTGCTAGGATTGACCCGCAAAAAAATCATATCGTGTTCGTGTTGAAAAAAATGACACACAAAAAATTCGTGTCGTGCTCGTGTTGATGTTTCTCATATTTTTTTAATTTTTTTGTTTTTATTATTCTATTATTATTTTTAAATTTTTTTAATTTTTTTTGCGAACCTATTGCGGGAATGATTTGGAAGATCCAAAGCCAAAAATAGTGGTCAGAGCAATAACAACTCTTCTGATATTGCTCTTTTACTTTTCAGAGTCAAGCCAATTCCCCTTTCTTATCGGTATTATGGGTAGACGGTATTTTGTAAATACATAATTATCTTGAATATATTAACTATTTCTATCGTTTTGACCCTTATTTTGCGTGTTATTCGGGTCGTGTCAACTCGCAAAAAATTCGTGTCGTTATGTTGAAGATTTTGACATGAATAAAAATTAGTATCATGTTCGTGTTAATGTATTCGTGTCGTGTCAAATTCGTATCATGTTAACCCGTTTTGATAGGCCTAGGTGGAATGATAAAATTCCTTTCTAGTTTTTGTTGATCTTTTCATAAAACTCTAAACGTTGTCATAGGCAAAAAAAATTAATTTAATGCTTTTTAATAAAATAATTATGCATTTATTACAGTTTTGGAAATAATTATGGATTTATTGCACAATATGACGTCCCTTTTGTGCGTCACATGTGACGCCCCATTGAGGCGTCTCACCCTAAGGGAAAACGCCCCAATGAGGCGTCACTTATCAGGTGTTGACAGGTGTTATTTTTTTTCCAAAAAAAAATTAATTTAATCATAAAACTTGTAAAGGCCATAACTTTTGACTCGGGTATTCAAATCAGGTAGTTCTTTTTTTGATTCCACATAACTTTACGAGATCTACGCAATGACATCTCATTTGATACATTTTATTTCTCACAAACAATTTTAATTTGCAAGAATGATATTATAAGAGCGGTTAAACTCAGAAGCCTCTGAGTTCTGGGTTTGTGATTTAATATAAAAAATAAATAAAATTTTGATTTGTGATTTAAATTTTTTTTATTATAACAAAAATTTGGTTTGTGATTTAAATTAAAAATAAAAGTAAAAATTATTATTAATAAGGAAAAATAAATAAAGATTTGATTTGTGATTTAAACAAAAAAATCAATTTGAAAAATCTGTAGAAATAAAGGAAATATTTAAATAAATATTATAAATCTCTAATGAAGAATGATATTATTTTTGAAATTAATGATTAATGCTATAAGTTTCTGGGCTATTATTCGTAGTCTGAAATTAATGATGGCTTATGAATGTTTTTCAAAAATAAAATTACCTAAATTAGGCGTGATTGCCTCTTGATTGAAACCCAATTTAGACGTCATTGATGACGTGTCAGGTGTTGACACGTGTCACATTTTTAAACTCAGAAGCCTCTGAGTTATGCGCTTGTGATTTAATATAAAAAATAAATCAAGATTTGATGTGTGATTTAAATTAAAAAAATAACAATTATTATTAATAAGGAAAACAAAATAAAGATTTGATTTGTGATTTAAACTCAAAAATCAATTTGAAAAATCCGTATTAATAAAGGAAATAATTAAATAAGTATTCTAAATCTCTAAGGAAGAAGGATATTATTTTTGAAATTAATGATTAATGCTATAAGCTTCTGAGTTATTATTTGTGGTCTGAAATTAATTATGGCTTATGAATGTTTTTCAAAAATAAAATTACCTAAATTAGGTGTGATTGCCTCTTGATTGAAACCCAATTTAGACGTCATTGGTGACATGTCAGGTGTTGACACGTGTCACATTTTTAAATTCAGAAGCATCTGAGTTCTGGGTTTGTGATTTAATATAAAAATAAATCAAGATTTGATGTGTGATTTAAATTAAAAGTAACAATTATTATTAATAAGAAAAACAAAATAAAGATTTGATTTGTGATTTAAACTCAAAAAATCAATTTGAAAAATCTGTATTAATAAAGGAAATAATTAAATAAATATTCTAAATCTCTAAGGAAGAAAGATTACCTGATTTAAATTTAAATTATGTTTATGAGAAATAAAATATATCAAATGAAATGTTATTGCGTAGATTTCGAAAAGTTATGTGGAATCAAAAAAAGAATTACCTGATTTGGATACCCGAGTCAAAAGTTATAGCCTTCAAAAATTTTATGTTTCAATTAATTTTTTTTTTTTGGAAAAAAAATGACACGTGTTAACACAAAGGGCGTCACATTGTGCAATAGATATGTAATTATTTCCAAAATTATAATAAATACATAATTATTTTATTAAAAAACATTAAATTAATTTTTTTGCCCGTTGTCATGTTCTCAAACGAAGTCAGCTGATTGTTATAAAATAGTTAATATTAAAATCACCTCAGAATATTGATGAAGGGATTAAAAGGCGGGCATGACAACGTTTTAATTTCTTTATTCAATTTTTAGTTTGGGAAATATGAATAATAAAAAATTATGTTTGAAAAAATCAGTAAAAAAAAATTTGAAATAAATTTTTTTTTCCTTTTTTCATTTTTGGACGCACTATTTATTAAATATATCCATTATAAAATTTATTATTGAAATTTGAAAATCAGAACGAATGAAACATAAATTGTGTATTATCAAATAAAATTTTCAGTTAACAAGTTTTTCATACACACAAAAAAAAAATTATTTCTTTCTAAGGTAAAATAAAAACTGAACAATTATCACTTACACTCTTGTAATATCTCCAGCAATTACATGAATAGCTCTGACTGTAGGTGTAGCGGTCTTGAGCCAAATTACGTAGCACAACATTTAAAAACGAAAGGATCAATTTATATATATATATATATATATATATATATATATGAGTAAGGATATTTTAACTACCAAAAATTCTCACTACTAACTTACTACACATCACATCACCATTGGATCAAAGAAAGAGAATATTAAAAAGTTTTGAAAAAAGAGAAAATGTTAATTTAATAATGATTAGATAGGTAATAAGTTAGTAGTGAAAAATTTTGAGAGTTAGAATATCCTTCCTCTATATATATATATATTTAAAAAAAATATTTTAGCTTTTTTAAACTATAAATTAAATAATGAAAATTACAATTTGACTAATAAAAAATATATAATAAATTTTATCGCTAAAATATTAAACTAAAAAAGAGAGTACAGATTTTAAAAAGTGGACCCGCTAAAGGAACAAGGCAATAAGCAATGAAATCAGAGATATTTTATGAAGTTTATACAAAAAAAAAAAAAAAAAAAAAATTATTTTATGAAGAACTAGCGAGTGTCGAAGTCAAGGTAGTGTTTGTGTGGGCTTGCCGCCACTTCAATAATAGTAGCATAGTTGTTTGTACTTGTACCAAATCAAATCGAATAATAGCGAGTGTCGAAGTCACAGACACTGACACGAGACACAGGATACGATTCGACATGACAAGCCGACACGTTAATTCTAAAAAATGTCATATTTTGATACGCTGGGACACGTTTTGTTATTAAATAATATTTTTAAGGTTTCGCTTTTTCTACAGTCAATGTAGATAACTTATCTACAGTGAGCCCAAAACGACGTCGTTTTGAGGCGAAAATCAAGGTATTTTTGTAATTATAATTTATTTCAGGGTTATAATAGTCTTTTTCATTATAATTTTTTAATTTTTCAACCCAAAACGACGTCGTTTTGGGAGCGAATGTAAGTCATATAATCAATCAAATATTCAAATTTCATAACATAAATATAAACAAAAATAATTTTTCGTACCTTGTTAATTTTTCATATCAAATTTCATAATAGAAAAAAATTGATTTATAAATGATTTTTTTTATTTTTAGTTAATAAAATAAAATTAAGACTAAAAAAAAAACGTGTTCGAGCGTTGACCACGTGTCGAAAAAAGTTGACTACGTGTCGAAAAACGTGTCGGACCATGTCGGAGAGTGAGTTGACCACGTGTCCCAAAAAATTGACCACATGTCGGACGCGTGTCGGAGCGTGTCAAAGCGTGTCCGCACATTTTTTTTAAATGCACGAGTCCGTGCTTTAGAGGTGCAGAGATCCTCTATTCGATTCACCTCTCTTGTTCTTTCCTAATTCCTACTTACCCCTACAACTTCTTCTCACTCTCACTCTCACAACCTTTCTTTTGCTTCACACCTTTCACGCTTCCCCTGGTGAGCTGTTTGTTTTGTTCAATTTTCTTCAATGCAATTCCGAGGCTCTTCATTTTACTCTTACATTTTATTTTATTTTTATGGGGATTCAGGTTTAGGGTTTATTAAAAATTTACCCTCACTCACTCTGTAGCAACCCCAAGTTGTGGGCTTGCTAATCAGAGGCCCAATAGGTTGAAGAGACGACCAACGTACTTAGTGGATTACTTTCAATAGTAACTTAAGCCCATTTTCATCATTATTGATAAGTAGTCAGTTTACTTTCATGTAACTATCATGTAATGAACATTGTTGATCACAAACCATATTAAAGGGCCCAAGGGGGCGTATGAAAATTAAGAAAATTTGGACAAAACTCTCTTCTCTCTCTTCTACTCAGATCTAAAACCCCTTCAATTGGTGCTTTCACTCACCTCAACCTTCCTGCTATGGCTGACAATACCCGTATGCGAGAGTTAAATCAATGTTTAGATACTCTGGAACAGCAATTCCGTGCTGCTGATTTGGTTCACGAGCAACAATACCACGGCCTTCAAGAGTCCAATGCTCAATTACAGGCGTCCCATACTCAACTACATGATTCCGAGAATCATCTTCAACGCGATCTTACCCATCTTATTGAGCTTCAGCAACAACTCTCTCATGCTACCCCGGACAACCGTGGAATTCTTGGTTCCGGCCCTTCCACGGGTGCGGATTTCTCCAGATCTCGTCAAGTTAAACTCGACTTTCCGCGTTTTGCCTCTGGTGACCCAACTACCTGGATTATCGCTGTTGAGCGCCATTTCACGTTTTATCAGGTACCTCTACCAGATCGCGTCAATTTGGCTGCCTTTCATTTGACTGATCCGGCAGATTCATGGTTCTATGGATCTGACCAGAATGGGTTGTTAACCGATTGGCGATCGTTTTGCATGGCTTTGCAACGTCGTTTTGGACCCTCTGAGTTCGAGGACCCTGCTAGTGCCTTGGCCAAACAACACCAAACTGGTTCTGTGTTGGAATACCAATTGGGGTTTGAGAAATTGGTGAGTAAAGTTCCTGGTCTTTCAGATACCCTACTCCACAGTATTTTTGTTTCGGGCCTTAAGCCTCGTATTAAGCGACCAGTCCTCACACACCGTCCCCTGGATTATCATGAGGCCTTTTCTCTTGCCCGGGTTTACGAAGATCAGACTAGTGATTTTAAGCCTGTCCGCTCTTGGCAACATATACCCAGACCACTTGCCCAGCCTCCGACTTCTACAACCTTGATCCCTACAAACCATAACCCCTTATCCACTCATATTTCTGCCTTACCCATCCGTCGCCTTTCACCTGAAGAGAGACAAGCAAAACGAGATAAAAATCTCTGCTACAATTGTGACGAGAAATACTCGTTTGGTCATAAGTGCAAAGGAAAGGCTGCTTTATTATACCTCGAAGGCATTGATGATGATCCCGGTTCGAACATTCCACCCATTCCAGACGAACCTTTGACCTATGAGGCAACCCCTGAAATTAGTTTCAACACTCTATTTGGTCATCATAGCTCACATTCTTTTCGTCTCACAGGCTCGCTCACTGGAAAACCAGTACAAGTGTTAATCGATGGGGATAGTACCCACAATTTTGTTACTGAACGCATGGCTAATTTTTTGTGTTTAACTATGCAGAACATTACTCCTTTTCAGGTCCAAGTGGGTAACGGCGATGCACTGCTCAGTACATCATCTTGCATGGCAGTATCGTTAACGCTTCAATCCCATTCATTTTTACTTGATCTTTTCGTTTTGGACCTCAAAGGGGCTGATATTGTTTTGGGCGTTCAATGGTTGGCGAATCTTGGGCCTATTATGACGGACTATGCCCAAATGACCATGACTTTTAACCTGTGTGGCTCTCCTGTTACTTTAAAGGGTGACCATTCCATTTCCCCAACCCCGATTTCCAATGCCCAATTCCACAAACTCATTGGCCAAAATTCGGTTTCCTCGTGTTTTGTGTGCTTATCCAGCCCTATTCCCACTATATTACCAACTGATCCCGCCCATACCATCCCTTCTGCTATCCAAGATATCTTGCTCCAATTCCAAGACATTTTTACTATGCCATCTTCTCTGCCCCCTGACCGTGTGTCCAATCACCGTATTAGCCTTATCCCCAACTCCAAACCAGTCCAGGTACCTTACAGATACCCTCACTTTCTGAAACATGAAATTGAGAAAATGGTGGGGGAGATGTTATTCACTGGTGTTATTCGGCCCAGCCAATCTCCCTACAGTTCACCCGTTCTTTTGGTTCGGAAAAAAGATGGCACTTGGCGCTTTTGTGTTGATTACCGTGCTCTAAATGCATTGACTGTTCCTAACAAATTTCCAATCCCCACAGTTGATGAACTGTTGGACGAATTGCATGGTGCTCAATTTTTTTCGAAGTTGGACCTTCGATCGGGTTATCACCAAATTAAAATGGACCCAGCCGATGTACATAAGACTGCATTTCGCACTCATAGTGATCATTTTGAATTTGTTGTGATGCCTTTTGGCTTGGCAAACGCCCATTCCACCTTCCAAGCAACGATGAATCATATTTTCACCTCTTTCCTACGGTGTTTTGTTGTCATCTTCTTTGATGATATACTCATTTACAACAATTCTCTCCAGGACCACACAGACCACTTAACGCAGGTGTTGACCACTTTACGTCACCAACAATTCTTTGTTAAACTGACAAAGTGCTCCTTTGCAGTGCAGGAAATTCAATTCTTGGGTCATATTATATCTGCTGCTGGTGTAGCTCCCAATCCTTCTAAGATTCAAGCTGTGCGCGATTGGCCACGTCCATCGTCGGTGACTCAACTTCGAGCTTTTCTCGGCCTTTCCGGTTATTATCGGTGTTTTATTAAAAGATATGCTATGGTAGCTTCCCCCCTCACTAACTTGCTGGCCAAAGATGCTTTTGTCTGGACAGATTTGGCTGAAAATGCATTTTAACTTTTGAAGCAATTAGTCACAGCTGCCCCAATCATTGCTTTACCGAATTTCTCCCTGCCATTTGTCCTCGAAACTGATGCCTCTAGGGTAGGTGTCAGAGCGGTCTTGTTGCAGGACAACCATCCATTGCTTTTTTCAGTCGCAAGCTTTCAAAGCTGATGCAATCTAAATCTACTTATCTCAGACAGATGTATACCATTACTGCTGCGGTTGCAAAATGGCGTCAGTATCTATTGGGGTCATTTTTTATTACCAAGACTGATCACCAGAGTTTACACCACCTGATGTCACAAGTGATTCAAACCCCGGAACAACAACAGTTTCTTGCGAAACTGCTAGGTTTTAATTACTCTATTCAATATAAATCTGGTAAAGTGAACGTGGTGGCGGACGCCTTATCACGTCTGCCCGAAGGGAATTCGGTGATGGTTTTCCCTTCCTTCATGGCTATCAGTACTCCTACTTCACAGTATAGTTCCATTATACAATCCGAGTTACACCTTGACCCCTATGCTACACAAATATTACATGATTTATCTACAGACTCATCCAAATGGCCTCATTGGTTATTACAAAACGGCCTTTTGTTCCACCGCAACCGTCTGTACATTCTGGCTGCTTCTTCTTTAATTCCACTGCTGCTTCATGAATTCCATTCTTCCACACTCGGAGGACATGCTGGTGTCCGCCATACTTTGCTACGGCTAGGTGCCAAGTTTACCTGGAAAAATGTTAAACAGGATGTTCAAAAATTCATTCAAGAATGTGAAATATGTCAAAAAGCTAAATCCCCCAACCATTCCCCGTATGGTCTTCTACAGCCCTTATCCACCCTCGATTTTATCTGGTCCGACCTTTCGATGGATTTCGTGACCCATCTACCTCCTTCAGGGGGCTTTACTGCCATTTTTGTGGTTGTTGATAAACTTACTAAGGGAGCCCACTTTGCTGCCTTACCCACCAAATACTCAGCGGTGAAGGTCGCACAGATATTTTGGGATGTGGTGGGCAAGCTCCATGGTCCACCCAAGTCAATTGTTTCCGACCATGACCCACTATTTCTTAGTGATTTCTGGAAGACTTTGTTTAAGCTTCAGGGGACTCTATTACACTACAGTTCGGCCTACCACCCCCAGTCCGACGGCCAACGGAACGGGTCAACAGGAGTTTGGAACAGTACCTGAGGTGTTTTGTTCATGAAAATCCCTCTGCCTGGCATCGTTATCTGAGTTGTGCCGAGTTCCATTACAACACCGCTTACAACAGGTCCACAGGTACTTCTCCGTTTCAGGCCACATATGGTCGGTCACCACCTTGCTTCTTGGAGTATACGTTGGGTTCTACATCTGTGGAAGCAGTAGATACAGTTCTCCATCGGCGCTCCACGATCCTGACGTCCTTGAAAAACAATTTAAAAAAGACTCAATCTTTGATGAAACAACACGCAGACAGAAAAAAGGAAAGACATTACCTTTCAAATCGGAGACCTGGTTCTGTTACGTTTCCAACCTTTCCGCCAGCTGTCAGTCCACCGCCGCTCCACTCACAAGCTGAGTCTGCATTTTTATAGTCCGTTTGAAATTCTGGAAAGCATCGGCCTGGTTGCTTACCGTTTGCGTTTACCGGTTGGATCTCGGGTGCACCCTGTCTTTCATGTCTCTTTATTGCGCCGCTTCTTTCCCGCACACACATACCATGTTCATGATCTCACCCCCGATTTACCAGCCACCCCACCCTCTCATACACCCTTGGCCATCGTGTCTCGCCGAACCATATGGAGGCAAGGACGCCATGTTTCTCAAGTTCTGGTACAGTGGCACGGTCTCTTACCGGAGGACTCGACTTGGGAGGATGAGTCCCTTCTCAGAGGTTTCTCTCCTTCCCAGATGGTTTCTGTGCCAGCGCCCACACACATCGAAGAAGGGACTCACAGGGACACAACTAAGTCAATCCCATCTACCCTCATTAAAGACAACAGTGTCACTTATCACTCCACCGACACAAGACCCAATCAGAACGCAAGGAACGAGATTCTTATCTCCCCCTCAGCCAATCAGATAGCTTTGCCGGTTCTACCCTCTTCATTAGTGTCGGACAACTCACCTTCCACTATCCCTTCCACTGTTTGTGTTGCAGGTTCCCATGCCCAGCCTCATTCACGCGCTATTTTTTGCCGTGACTTATTGGGACCATCAGGCCTCATGGACAAGGCATGTCTTGATGGAGAAGGGGATGTAGCAACCCCAAGCTGTGGGCTTGCTAATCAGAGGCCCAATAGGTTGAAGAGACAACCAGCGTACTTCGTGGATTACTGCAGCAATGATTGAAGAAAATCAACGATTAAGATTTAATAGTAAAAAATAGTAACAAAAAGTAATAAGAATAACCTTTTCCATAAATTAAATAAATTAAGGTAATTGATGATAGAATTAAAATGGTCCAAGTTTTTATTGGAATTTGTGATTATTTGGACAAAAAATTTAGATAAAATAAAAATTACAATTATATATAACAAGAAAACGAGTATGATTTGACTTTTGAGTGTTGATAAATTATTTATCAGTTACCTAAAATTCAAATTCATGGGTAAATTCAGTACTCTTATATTATTAAATAATTTATTATATTTTCGCAATTGAAATTGCAACGTGACAACATTGAAAAATTATTTAAAAAATAATCAATTCAATGGGGTTTTCATTAATTTTATTAACAGAGAAAAATGGGCAACCTTTCTATTTTGAAAAATTGGCCTTAACGTTGAGATCAGATTCAAAGGACTATGTACATGATGTTAGTACATAGGTATCCTAGAGACAATCTGAGAGTCAGATGGATCCATGTACTTCTTTATTAGTTATGAATAAATTTTATGAATAAAAGCATTATTTATCTTGTTTCATATTGCAAGTCTCAAATATTGATTATGAGTAACTGGATAAAGCCCATGGAATGGAACGGGTGTCACATTGAGGATCTGTGATAGAGATCATGATCATGAGGGCTCAATGACACCACACGTCCATTGTCAAAAATATGTTCCTAGTCTAGAGATACCGATAATGGGCATTGGTTATCTCGGGTAAGACTAGCACGACTCAGCTATTTGCATGGAGATGCAAGGTAGAGTCCTCGTGAGCTACAGACATGGAAATGTCTTAGCTGACTCGTGGGTGGACCTATTGGAGAATAGCTCGCACTGAACTGACCCACAAAGAGACACTACATGGAAATCTCACAGATAGTATCAATAGGTAATGTCTCTTATTAGTTGGGTGTGTCTTTCCTTAGACCTGACATTGTCATATAGACCTGTGCTCTGGAAGGCTTGCTTTGATTGTATATCTTGTCTGCCTGAAACATGGAGACTTGTAGGTATACTCTTGGGCATGCCCTAAGGACTCAGGGATAGTGTGACAAGCTAAAGGAATTCGTCAATCTCTATGAAAGATTAGGTTATCCGTAGACCGGTGAAACCGGAATGACATTTACGGGACTCGAAAATCTATGCATAGTAAAAAGAGTCATGAGATGGCCCGCTTTTTAGAGTTCGTAAATGAAGATTCCCCGTTTCGGCAAAAGCTAACCCTAGACCGCACGGGTTGATACGTTTTCCTTAACCTAGGTCAATGGGATGGATAACCGAGACGAAAGGACAATTCACACGGTAACCAAATAGGTATAACAGGTTGATTATTCAATGAACTCAACTAGCTCTGTTTGATGGTTATTTATAATTTTTAGCTAAAAGTTATTTAAAAGCTATTTATTTAAAAAAAACATATATTTAAAAAAAATGATATAACTTAAAAAACAGTTCTTTTAGAAGTTTTTGACTTTTGTTTTTTTTATTATAATTTCTTTTTATTATAATTTTTTTTGTAAAAATCTACTTCGTCTAACTTGTACTTATTTTTTTAAAAAAAAAAACCTCCCAAACAGTCACTAAATAAAAGTCACCGGATTCGTCTACCAAAAAAAAAAAAAAAAGTCACCGGATTCCCATTCGTGCGAGTGTCTGTTTCAGGGTTATGAGGAAGAAGGAATGCGAAGTTAATGACATGAGGGGCTGAGGAAGAAGCAAACAAGATCGACTCATAAAGTAAAGAGGATGTTTACCTTTGGTTTCAATAAGACAAGACCATTATGACCAAATAAGACAAGGGAATTTGAGGATGAACCGCTCTCATGATCAAGCTTTTCTTCACTTATGCAAATTTATCACGTTGAGAGGCCACTTCCTTACTATAAAAACTAAAATTATCTGAAGATATATTTTTTAATGCTCGTCTTTTTTGAAATTTCACATAGATGATTAAATTGAAGAATGACTATAATTCAATAGTTTAATTAATAGTTTTCTTTATAAAAAAATAAAATTTAAGTATTACGTCCATATGAATCGATCCCTCCTAGCTATTTATTGTAAAATTCAGTTTTATAATCAGTGACAATGATTAAATAAATTTTACACATGTTAGAGTCTTACCTTATTCCGGGGGAGCATGTCGTCGTAGCATTTCATTATTAAAGTATATATAATTTTTTTTATCAATATTTGATTTAAATTTTTTTAGTTTCATTTTTATCTATTGTCGATCTTAAGTGTTTTGCACATCGTTTAATCATACATTATAATATATGTAAAAGATTTTGAGTTCTTAGATTATTATTATAATCATAATTAAATAATATAATAATAATATTGAGAGCATTGTCTTACTATAAAAGGTAGATGAGTTAATTTTAACCAACAAATCATATATAAATTATTACTATTATCTAGTGCACATCAAATATGATTCGCTTCAACCAACAAATAGGATAATATTATATTATTAGACTATTTATCTAATGCATAACAAACACATGATAAGATAATATGAGATTATCATGCTCATATCCTTTCCTACTCTTAATATATTCATTCACATTTTATCATATTCACCTAAGAGGTCGAAACTACAGTTTGGTAAAATTAGTTAGCACCTATATGCAAAAAAAATAGTTAGCACCGAAATAGGATAAAAATATATTTGAAATCGTTGGATCGAGAAAGCAAATTCGAGCTTGAAAGTAAAAAAAATACACCATATCCAAGTTTTTATATTTGAGTAGTTGATATGTAATTTAACTGAAAACATTTAGACCCCTTTTATTGTCACTCAAGATTAGTTTTATTTGATCGGGTTATGAATAGAGGCGTAAATTAGTCGGAGAATCTCTCAAGGGTCGGTTTAGCCAGCTTGGCTCAGAACATACACAGGCATTAAAAAGACTATTTAGAAAATAGACCAAAAGCTCATATAAGTTTATGTCATATTATTTATATAAATTTAAAAATAGAATTATTATTCAAATATAATCAAATAATAAAAAATTATTATTATTTCAGTTATTCTTTTTCTAATTCTTATTGAGGTTTGAAGGTATGATAGAATCAAATTGGCTAATAAACATAGAACAGATTTTCTTATTATTAAATATAAGTTAGATCACATTTATAATTTATAAAGACCGACATGGGATACAAGATATAACATGACACTTCAATGGGCAAAAAAATTAATTTAATGCTCTTTAATAAATTAATTACGCATTTATTATAGTTTTAGAAATAATTACACATTTATTGCACAATATGACGCCCAATTTGGGCGTCACTAAAGACGCCTAAATTGGGCGTCAGTCAATAGGCAATCACGCTTAAATTTAGGCGTAACTCATCAGTTGTTGACACATGTCATATTTTTTTCTAAAAAAAAATAATTTAATCATAAAACTTCTGAATGCCATAACTTTTGACTCGGGTATCCAAATCAGGTAATTCTTTTTTTAATTTCACATAACTTTTCGAGATCTGCGCAATGACATCTCACTTGATATATTTTATTTCTCACAAACATAATTTAAATTTAAATCAGGTAATCCTTCTTCCTTAGAGATTTAGAATATTTATTTAATTATTTCCTTTATTAATACAGATTTTTCAAATTGATTTTTGAGTTTAAATCACAAATCAACTCTTTATTTTATTTTTCTTATTAATAATAATTGTTATTTTTTAATTTAAATCACACATCAAATCTTGATTTATTTTTTATATTAAATCACAAACCCAGAACTCAGAGACTTCTAAGTTTAAAAATGTGACACGTGTGAACACGTGTCAACACCTGACACGTCACCAATGACGTCTAAATTGGATTTCAATCACGAGGCAATCATGCTTAATTTAGGTAATTTTATTTTTGAAAAACATTCATAAGCCATAATTAATTTCAGACCACAAATAATAACCCAGAAGCTTATAGCATTAATCATTAATTTCAAAAATATTATCCTTCTTCCTTAGAGATTTAGAATATTTATTTAATTATTTCCTTTATTAATACAGATTTTTCAAATTGATTTTTGAGTTTTAATCACAAATCAAATCTTTATTTTGTTTTCCTTATTAATAATAATTGTTATTTTTTTAATTTAAATCACACATCAAATCTTGATTTACTTTTATATTAAATCACAAACCCTGAACTCAGAGGCTTCTGAGTTTAAAAATGTGATACATGTCAACACCTGACACGTCACCAATGACATATAAATTGGGTTTCAATCAAGAGGCAATCACGCCTAATTTAGGTAATTTTATTTTTGAAAAACATTCATAAACCATAATTAATTTTAAACCACAAATAATAACCCAGAAGCTTATAGCATTAATCATTAATTTCAAAAATAATATCCTTCTTTCTTAGTGATTTAGAATATTTATTTAATTATTTCCTTTATTTATACATATTTTTCAAATTGTTTTTTTAGTTTAAATCACAAATCAAATCTTTATTTTGTTTTCCTTATTAATAATAAAAAAATTATTTTTAATTTAAATCACAAACAAAATTTTTGTTATAATAAAAAAAATTATTATAATAAAAATTAAATCACAAATCAAAATTTTATTTTATTTTTATATTTTATTTTTATATTAAATCACAAATCCAGAACTCAGAGACTTCTGGGTTTAACCGCTAATATAATACCATTCTTGCAAATTTAAATTGTGTTTGTGAGAAATAAAATATGTCAAATTAGATGTCATTGCGTAGATCTCAAAAGGTTATGTGAAATCAAAAAAAGAATTACCTGATTTAGATATCCGAGTCAAAAGTTATGGCGTTCAGAAGTTTTATGATTAAATTATTATTTTTTTTGAAAAAAAATATGACACGTGTCAACACCTGATGAGTGACGCCTAAATTAGGCGTGATTGCCTCTTGAGTGACGCCCAATTTAGGTGTCCTTAGTGACGCCCATATTAGGCGTCTTATTGTGCAATAAATGTGTAATTATTTTCAAAACTGTAATAAATGCATAATTAATTTATTAAAAAGTATTAAATCAATTTTATTGCCCACTTCGACGCGTTAATTCTAAAAAATATTAGATTTCGACACGTTAAAACACGTTTTGATATTAAATAACATTTTTAATATATATAATATAGTTTATATTTAATACATATAATAGTTCATAATAAATTACATAATCAATCAAATATTCAAATTTATAACATAAATATAAAATAAAAATATTTTTTATTCCTTGTTAATTTTTCATGTCAAAATTCATAACAAAAAATATTTAATTTATCAATTAATTTTTCATGATTAGATAAAAAAAAATAAAATAAAAAATATTTGAATCTACATGAACATTATATATCGAAATATATGTCAGAACACATATCGAAATATATGTGAGAACGTTGATCGCATATCGAAACATGACAATATCTACCACATCTTTTTCATAAAAAAACAAAGTGACCGTGCTTCCTTAATTTAGCCTATACAAAAATAATAGGCTACATCCGACTAAAAATCTTTTACATAAATTAAGCCTATTTAGAATAGTTACGGACATGAAATAAATATAAATTAAAATTATTAAAAAAAAATTTCAATTGATATTTTCGAAATCTAATTTTTTTTTTCTATTGTTTTTATTGTAATCACTTTGGATAATTATATAATAAAAACATATGTATCATCCTTTCATATTAATTTATATTTTTCAAATAATTTTCTTAATTTTTTTTTTTTCTGTTATGAAAAAAAAAATCTTAGAACGTATTATTGTAATGCGCATGGTAGTTAAAATTGAAATTCTAACTAAAATCAAAAGGAGAATGAAAAATCGTAAAATATAAAATCCTAACATAACAAAAATCGTAAAATCATATGATGGTTTGAAATTTTGATACAAACAATTTGATTGTTAAAAATCGTAAGATCGAAGATTTAAATCGGAATTTTCACGCGTACACTTCTATCACCTCTATATATCTTCCAAACATGGCACTTTCAGAAGAATCAGCAGCAGATGAACCCCTATTTGGTTGTATTAAAAACGCTCTTCTCTGTTTTCGTCATATTTTTCTTTCGCCATCTTCCCCAACCCCAAACCTTCGCCGCACAGAGCAAAGAGGCTAGCTTTCATACTCCACTGAAGGCTACCCAATTACCTCTAATTGAAGTCACGAAAGAGAAGGCCTTGCTCCAATACCTTCTTCCCCTTTGATCCCACCCCTACGGCTAAGGGCGCTAGCATAAAGGGAAAATTCTGTTACCGAGAACGAGGTCTTTACCCGATTCACCCTTGCTTCTTCTTCTCAATTTTATTGAATCTTTAGTTTTTTCTGTGTTTTTTTTTTTTTTTTGGCTTCTTAGTACTCTAATCCATGCTTAGGTTTCGAAGGTTTTTGTTCCTAAAAAAAGGAATTTTATAATTCGTATCGGTCAGTTTTGACTGTAAACGGAACCGCAACACTATACACAAATGCCACATGATGCTGCTTCCCTCCTATCGCTTCAAATGTTGTAATCGATTGAAAAACATGTGACAAATAAAAAAATTCTTAATTAAAATTCAAAATTGAGTTGCTTTTTTTCAAGTCATTTTTTTTAAAAAAAATAATAGAAGAAAGCAGTAACAGTTAGGTTAAATTGGAAATTGTATGGTTTGATTTTAAGAATGATCAATATGATTGCTGATGGTTTTATATAACTCAATTGCAGCGGCAATAATTGTGGTTTGTGAGAGTTTTCCCTCAGCAGTAGTTGAAAGGGGCACCAGAAATTCTACCTGTGCCATTATATAATAACAAGTCTTTAATGGAAAATTTAGGGGTACCCGGTTTGATGGTCTCAGCAATGCTGTGAGGAGGAAGAGGAGTCAAACTTCGCGCAGGCCTCGACCTGATTCACAGCCTGTTTCTGAAGGTCATGACTTGTCTCCCTTGTCATCGACGCCACCTTCAGAGGATGCTGGCAAGGCATCTAGTGATGAGAATGCTGGTTATGACACTAATTCCAAGAGAAAAGAATTCAATCTTAATCATTGTGTTTCTCAGGTCTCCGCAGCCGAAGATGATAAATCCCACAAAAAGAGTAAAAAGGATGGAGTGTTCCATGTGTTTTATAATAATGAGCCTGGAAGGAGTGGTTTATATAATAAACGATGTAGTGAAGGCGTTCTTGCTCCAGTGGAAAGGTTCTAGCAAATCGAAGGATGTGAATCCCGAGAGTCTTTCTCAGGATGGATTGGGGAGTGAGAACACGGTTAAAAAGGTTAAACTCAAGGTTGGCGGTGTGACGCGTACTATTCAAGCTAACTCTGCATCCAATGGTGCTTCAGGAAGTGGATCGACCACGAAGAGCTCACGTCATCAGATGCCTCCAGACCCCGTCAAAAGCAACAGGTATTTCTGTTTTGGATTACCATTATCGCAAAAACTCTTATACCAGCATTGAAAAATGTATAATAGAGCAAATGAACAATCCGCAAAATGAGCTCTCTACCAAAAGCTCAACGCACAATTTCTGTAATCTAAAGCCTCTACCAGAGACAAAAACATCAATGGTGCAATATAACTGGCTGAAACCAGTGATTGAGGATCATTGGCAACATCAAGAGATAGTTTCAGCAGTCATCTTCCCCTGGACCGCATTGTAACATTGGAGACTGCAAAGAGGAAGCTTTGATTTTGAATCTCGATACTTATATGGATTCGAACAAGATGGACCAGCACACTTCTCACGAGGTGGAGGATAACTGAAACAATACCCAATGATATCATTAACAGAGAAAGAAAGTTTTGATGTGTTAGCCAAACAAACTTACAGCACATGTTTCTAACTTCTGACCAATGTTTGTTGTTGTCAAAATCAGGGAAACAGCTAAAGCCAAAGGCACTCACTACGACTTATTTTTTAATATCAATTTCATTCTTCTCAATTTTTTTCCCTCCTTATTTTATTTGCCAAACATATCTGAAAAAGTTATAAGGAAAACAGTCTAACAGGTTTAATACATCATTTAGCAAAGCCAGATGCCTTACATGCATAAAAATCTAACTTCTGGCCAATGATTGTCGTCAAAATCACGGAAACAGCTAAAGCCAAAGGCAAAATACTCATTCCTTTTTTGGTAAATAACAATTGTTTTTTTAATATCAATTTTCATTCTTCTCATTTTATTTGCCAAACATATCTGAGCGAGTAATCAGGAAGAAAGTCTAACAGGTACCATAAACCAAATTAGCATAGCCTGATACCTGACGGGTTTGGAGTTCAATATGCTAGGCAGCCCCATTTCATCAGGAAAAGTCACAACTGTCCCAGTAGGACCCATCACATATCTGATGGTGTTAGATGCAAGCATTCGTGCATTGGCTTCCTTCTCCTGTAAAGAATATTCCAATAAAAAATGAAAGCTGTATAAAAAATATATTGAAATAGAGTGTAGGAAATTCATTTAGCACTGCAAAACCTGTGCCAGCTCTTCTTGGCGCTTCTTTATTTTATCTTCTCGCTTCTTCCTACTGGAGTCTTGACCAAGTATTTTTCTGATAGCTTCTTCCTACAAAACGAATTCAAATTGACATGCCTATCTGTGTAAAATTGAACTTCATTAGGGGGAAAAGCGCAATTTGGAGAGAACAAAAACATACCTCAGATTCCCTGGCAGCCTTCTCAACTTGCATTTTACGCCTCTGGGCAGCCTCAGCTTTCTTCAGTTGCTGCTCCACTTCCGAAAGCTTCTCTTTTTGCTCTATAGTTAAGATATAACATTATAAATAAAGCACCATGGTTAATGACTCTAGTATGAAATTGATAAAATAAAGTACAGGTAAATGCTCACTTCTGGGCGGTGCAGGTGGTAATCCATTGGGAAACTCAATTAAACTTGCACCAGATGCAGAGGCATCTTTGCTTGATTGAAGGGCCCGTTGGCGTGTTGTAAGAGTCATTTCCCTCTTACTGTCCATCAATACATCAACAGATTCCTTCCTCTGTTTCTTCTTTTTCTTATCCTCCAGGTCACCATCGGACACCGACTCCTCTTCGTCCTCATAATCTGTGTCCTCATACATTTTATCAGATCTAGACCTTTTCTTACCATCTTTGCCTGACCTTGACGAGGATGCATTTTCCATATTCGAGACACTAGAGAGTTTCCGACGTTTCTTGCTTAATTCTTCTTCATCTCTGTAGACTGCAGAAACTTTTGATGTTTTCAGCTTTTCCAAGTATCGGATCTCATCATCCTCGTCGTCATCACCGAATTCGTCATCAAGCACACGTCTCTTTGGTACTCTCTTGCTCTTACGAACTGGTTCCGACTTGTCTCCCTGCTTACCAGATGCGTTCTTTCCAGATATCTTCCCCATCAATGATTCCTCCTTCCCACGACCAAAACCACCCCTTGAGAAATCCTTCCACGGAACGCCTTGCAGACCACTCCTCTTATCAGAAGGAGAATTATTATCATCTGAATTACTCTGTAATAACACAATTTGATGAGAGCAATCAAATGGGGTTCTAAAGTCAAAAAAGTCAAGAGAAATTATTACATTTAATGATAAGAAATCAAGACCAAAGATATTATTCCATAAAAGTAAGATCTAAATAACCGATACTATCCTTGCAGACAGGCCAGATAAGATATGACTCAATAGTCTCGTGAATGAGAAATGCCTCGATAATCTCGTGAAATAACACATTTTATAGAAATTTCGCACCTACTAGTGATTAATTCTGAAAAAGCCAAACATCCTATGGACAACTCCCAACTAAGGTATCAAGGACCAACTAAGCTATTAGGTGGAAGCACTCGGATGGTTTAAAATCTCTAACTATCCCCTTTAGGCAAGAGTCGTTTGGGCTTGGAGCATAGACAACGCACAGGCCCACTTAACCTTGCGTTAAAATTTAATTTAATTATGAAAATTGAGACAATAAGGATTAACTACTTGGCCATAGAAACGCTGATAACATGTCATGGAGTAACTGCTAAAAGTTTAAGCGGCTTTATCTCTAACACATGTTATAACTATAAATGTTGAGGTCTAGGATGCTGTCATAAATTCTAATATAATCTATTATTGCATCCAAAACAGAAATACCTGTTGCTTTTGACGGGGTCTGGAGGCATCTGATGAACGTGAGCTCTTCATAGTCGATCCACTTCCTGAAGCACCATTGGATGCAGAGTTAGCTTGAATAGTACGCGTCACACCGCCAACCTTGAGTTTAACCTTTTTAACCCTGTTCTCACTCCCCAATCCATCCTGAGAAACACCAAACGGCCCCAAACTCAGACTCTCGGGATTCCTTCCACCACAGATATCTGCATTTCTTGACTCTAAATCCAAGCTATCCTTCGATTTGCTAGAACCTTTCCAATTAGCTGGAGCAAGAACGCCTTCACTACAGCGTTTATTATATAAACCACTCCTTCCAGGCTCATTATTATAAAACGCATGGAACACTCCATCCTTTTTACTCTTTTTGTGGGATTTATCATCTTCGGCTCCGGTAGCTGCGGAGACCTGAGAAACACAATGATTAAGATTGAATTCTTTTCTCTTGGAATTAGTGTCATAACCAGCATTCTCATCACTAGATGCCTTGCCAGCATCCTCTGAAGGTGGCGTCGATGACAAGGGAGACAGGTCATGACCTTCAGAAACAGGCTGTGAATCAGGTCGAGGCCTGCGCGAAGTTTGACTCCTCTTCCTCCTCACAGCATTGCTGAGACCATCAAACCGGGTACCCCCTAAATCTTCCATTAAAGACTTGTTATTATATAATGGCACAGGTAGAATTTCTGGTGCCCCTTTCAACTACTGCTGAGGGAAAACTCTCACAAACCACAATTATTGCCGCTGCAATTGAGTTATATAAAACCATCAGCAATCATATTGATCATTCTTAAAATCAAACCATACAATTTCCAATTTAACCTAACTGTTACTGCTTTCTTCTACTATTTAAAAAAAAAAAAATGACTTGAAAAAAAGCAACTCAATTTTGAATTTTAATTAAGAATTTTTTTATTTTTCACATGTTTTTCAATCGACTACAACATTTGAAGCGATAGGAGGGAAGCAGCATCATGTGGCATTTGTGTATAGTGTTGCGGTTCCGTTTACAGTCAAAACTGACCGATACGAATTATAAAATTCCTTTTTTTAGGAACAAAAACCTTCGAAACCTAAGCATGGATTAGAGTACTAAGAAGCCAAAAAAAAAAAAAAAAACACAGAAAAAACTAAAGATTCAATAAAATTGAGAAGAAGAAGCAAGGGTGAATCGGGTAAAGACCTCGTTCTCGGTAACAGAATTTTCCCTTTATGCTAGCGCCCTTAGCCGTAGGGGTGGGATCAAAGGGGAAGAAGGTATTGGAGCAAGGCCTTCTCTTTCGTGACTTCAATTAGAGGTAATTGGGTAGCCTTCAGTGCGAGTATGAAAGCTAGCCTCCTTGCTCTGTGCGGCGAAGGTTTGGGGTTGGGGAAGATGGCGAAAGAAAAATATGACGAAAACAGAGAAGAGCGTTTTTAATACAACCAAATAGGGGTTCATCTGCTGCTGATTCTTCTGAAAGTGCCATGTTTGGAAGATATATTGACCTCATAGAAGTACGCGTGAAAATTCCGATTTAAATCTTCGATTTTATGATTTTAAGATTTTTTACAATCAAAATGATTGTATCATAATTGCAGAAGATATTATGATTTTTTACAATTTTTCTTAGGTTAGGATTTTATATTTTATGATTTTTTATCCTCTTTTTAATTTTAAGTAAAATTCTGATTTTAACTACATGCGCATGACAATAATATGTTCTAAGTTTTTTTTTTTCATAACAAAAAAAAAATTCTTAAGAAAATTATTTGAAAAAATATAAATTAATATGAAATGATGATACATATATTTTTATTATATAATTATCCAAAGTGATTACAATAAAACAATAGAAAAAAATTATTAGCATTCGAAGATATCAATTGAAAAAAAAATTAATAAATTTAATTTATTTTTATTTCATGACCGGAACTATTCAAAATAGGCTTAATTTATTTAAAATATTTTTAGTCGGATGTAGCCTATTATTTTTGTAAATGCTAAATTAAGGAAGCACGCACACTTTGTTTTTTATGAAAAATATGTGTTGGACACTCTCACGTTTCGATATGCGATCTATGCTTTGACACATATTTCGATATACGATCAATGTTCATGTAGATTCAAATATTTTTTATTTTATTTTTTTAACTAACAAGAAAAATTAATTGATAAATCAAATATTTTTTGTTATGAAATTTAACATGAAAAATAAACAAGGAATAAAAAATATTTTTAATTTATATTTATGTTATAAATTTGAATATTTAATTGATTATATAATTTATTATGAACTATTATATGTATTAAATATAAATTATATTATATATATTAAAAATGTTATTTCATATCAAAACATGTTTTAACGTGTCGAAATCTAATATTTTTTAGAATTAACGCGTCGAAGTAGCCAAAAAAATTGATTTAATACTTTTTAATAAATTAATTACGCATTTATTACAGTTTTGAAAATAATTACACATTTATTGCACAATATGAAGCCTAATTTGGGCGTCACTAAAGACGCCTAAATTGGGCGTCACTCAAGAGGCAATCACGCCTAATTTAGGCGTCACTCATCAGGTGTTGACACGTGTCATATTTTTTTTTCAAATAAAATAATAATTTAATCATAAAACTTCTGAACGCCATAACTTTTGACTCGGATATCCAAATCAGGTAATTCTTTTTTTGATTCCACATAACTTTTTGAGATCTACGCAATGACATCTAATCTGACATATTTTATCTCTCACAAACACAATTTAAATTTGCAAGAATGATATTATAAGAGCGGTTAAACCCAGAAGCCTCTGAGTTATGGATTTGTGATTTAATATAAAAATAAAATAAAATTTTGATTTGTGATTTAATTTTTTTTATAATCATTTTTTTTATTATAACAAAAATTATTTTGTGATTTAAATTAAAATAAAAAAAATTATTATTAATAAGGAAAACAAAATAAAGATTTGATTTGTGATTTAAACTAAAAAATCAATTTGAAAAATCTGTAGAAATAAAGGAAATAATTAAATAAATACTCTAAATCACTAAGAAAGAAGGATATTATTTTTGAAATTAATGATTAATGCTATAAGCTTCTGGGTTATTATTTGTGGTCTGAAATTAATTATGGTTTATGAATGTTTTTCAAAAATAAAATTATCTAAATTAGGCGTGATTGCCTCTTGATTGAAACCCAATTTATACGTCATTGGTGACGTGTCAGGTATTGACACGTGTCACATTTTTAAACTCAGAAGCCTCTGAGTTCAGAGTTTGTGATTTAATATAAAAATAAATCAAGATTTGATGTGTGATTTAAATTAAAAAATAACAATTATTATAATAAGGAAAACAAAATAAAGATTTGATTTGTGATGACCATTTGTGGGAAAAAAATTGAATTTTTATTTTTTAAATCGAATAATTTAATGACCATTTGTGGTGGCAGACAAGGCATTGAATGTCCCACTGTCCATCACATTGGTATTCAAAAAGAAATCAGCTGTTTTAATTGCTTTTTATGTTGAAATTGGTTACCTGATATAAAATTCAAAATTTGAAATGATTTAAAATTTTGAATTGAAATATGGATGGTTGGAAAAGAATTTTTTTTAAAAATCAAATTTTAATTTTTAAATCGAATAATTAAATGACCATTTGTGGTGGCAGACATAAAAGAATAATTAATTAATAAATATGGTTTTGAAATTCGAAATTTTAATTGGATAATCAGGTGTTTTAATTGCTTTTTATGTTGGAATTGGTTGTGTGATCTGAAATTCGAAATTTGAAATGGTTTAAAATTTTTAATTTAAATATGGATGGTGGGAAAAGAATATCTTTTAAAAATCAAATTTTAATCTTTAAATCGAATAATTTAATGACCATTTGTGGTGACAGTCAAGGCATTTAATGTCCCACTGCCCATCACATTGGTATCCAAAAAGAAAACAACTGTTTTAATTGTTTTTTATGTTGGAATTGGTCATCTCATCTGAAATTCGAAATTTTAAATGGTTTATCAATTAAATTTCGAAATTATGTATTTATTTTTCACAATCTGAAATTCAAAATTTTAAATTCAATAAAAAGAAAACTCTTTTCACGGACATGCATTCACGATCTCTATTCATGGAGATCAATAGACACAAAAACAAATTTCACAATTGTTGAAGACCTGATTGTCATTCAATTCACAATTTCGTTATGGTTATTTTTTAAATAATATATACACAATAATGATATAACAAAGACATTATCTTTGTTATATATTTGATTCAAATATCATAACAATCAAGAATCAAGAGAGCTGACAGACAAAATAAATTAGATAATCAGGTGTTTTAATTGTTTTTTATGTTGGAATTGGTCGTTTGATCTGAAATTCAAAATTTGAAATAGTTTAAAATTTTGAATTTAAATATGGATGGTGGGAAAAGAATTTCTTTTAAAAATCGAATTTTAATTTTTAGATTGAATAATTAAATGACCGTTTGTGGTGGCAGATATAAAAGAATAATTAATTAATAAATATGATTTTGAAATTCAAAATTTTAATTGTATAATCAAGTGTTTTAATTGCTTTTTATGTTGGAATTGGTCGTCTGATCTGAAATTCAAAATTTGAAATGGTTTAAAATTTTGAATTTAAATATGGATGGCGGGAAAAGAAATTCTTTTAAAAATCGAATTTTAATCTTTAAATCGAATAATTAAATGACCATTTGTGGTGGCAGACAAGACATTGAATGTCCCTTAAAAAATAATATGATATAATTCCGGGTGAAGAAAGGACATTATTGAGTTCAGATAAGGTTTTGAAACAAGACGGTAATTCATCTCTCGAGAATGACAAAATCTCCCCTGATATCTTAAATACATTCTCATGTTCGGGGATTCCTGGACATAAATTAACTTTGAAGGTTAAAATACCGATGATGCTATTGAGAAATATTGATCAATCAAGAGGTTTATGCAACGGTACGAGATTACTTGTTACAAAGTTGGGGAATCATGTTGTCGAGACAATTGTTCTTACAGGAAACAATATAGGAGATACTGTCTTAATCCCTAGAATGACGATCAGCCCATCGGGTCATACATTTCCAGTAAACTTCCAAAGAAGACAATTCCCCTTGGTAGTTTCGTTTGCGATGACTATCAACAAAAGTCAAGGACAGTCTCTGTCTTATGTTGACATTTATCTTCCTAGGTCTGTCTTCACTCATGGGCAATTATATGTGGCACTATCTAGAGTAAAGAGCAGACATGGATTGAAGATGCTGATACTTGATGAAAATGGTTGCGTTACAAATACTACCTTTAACATCGTCTACAAGGAAGTATTTCAAAGATTAGTGTAGTATACTTGGTTATTTCTACAAAGAGATAACATTGTTGTTTGGTATCAGGTAAGATCCCAATTTTTTATCAGAAAATATTTTTTAATCTTCTTTGTTGATTTCCTTTAGTTGTTATGCCTATTTTTCTGCTAATTTTTTATTGTTATGCAGATTCAGTATTCGAGGCACAATCAGTATATTATTCCCTTGTCATTTTTCAGAGTCAAAGGTTTTTCATTGTAATTCTGAATTATTCATCTGCCTAAACTATATAATTCCCTTCAATGATTTTTTCTTTTCCAAATATTGTTTATGATTCATTTCGAACAGCAGCAAATACCAATAGTGCATGGCAGACGATATTTTACAACTGTTGTGAGTATCGATTGGGCATATTTCTTATTATATTGATGTCAACATGACATTTATATTTTTTTAATGGAGATTTTGTTGTCAACCATGGAATTTACTGTGTTTAAATTATTATATTCTTTTTTTTGTTCCTACCTTAAAAGTTACACGTTTATGTCATACGAACAAACCGATTTTCTTTTTAATTCGTTTACGGGACAAACAAACCGATTTTTTTTTCTCCGTGCATCGCACGGGTAATCAACTAGTTTATATATATATTAAGAGAAAAAAGTTGTTAGCAAGTTTGAGTGCTTGACAAATAAAAATAGATAGGATAATTAAATAGAAAACAAAGAATTTATTACATTAGAAATATAAAAATTATAATATTCTCTTAATAATTAAAAGTATTTATGAAAAAAATTAAATATTTTGTAAGGAGTATCTTTTTTATTTCCACGGATAAAAATCTTAACAAATTTACATCGATGAACAATTAATAATATCAACCATTAATTAATTATCAAAAACACAGAAGAGATTATATATATATATATATATATATATATATATATTAAGTAATTATTATACAATATTTAATTAGATATTTATTATTAAAAGTACAAAACAAAAAAAGTAAAAGATAAATACATTTTCCATATCATGAAAAAAGCAATTTAAAATTTAAGTAATATTTTTATTTTTTTTACTTTATTTACGCCATATAGGTATTTAATGCTTTATTGAATGTTTCCTAAAATATTGTTACAAATAAATAAAATAAAAATTTATTAACATGAGAATTAAATTTTAAAGGAAAAAATATTTGTCCTTTTAAAGAACATAACATCATGTCATTTTAAGTAAGAGAAAGATATAAACTAATTTTTATTTGAAATTTAAATTAATTTTTTTTCATTTTCTCCCCCATAATTTTCATTTCTTGTGTCTTTCTCTCATTTAAAATAACACAACTATATATATGCTTTAAAAAGACAAACATCAAACCCAATTTTAAAATATAAATATTTATACTGTATTTTATAAGTTTCTAATCATGTTTAAATTAATTTATTTGTAAATAAACAAATGTCAAATAAAAACCAATTTAAAATATTCTAAAATTAAGCAATTAACATTGAATATATAATCTAGATATCTAATGTTGTTTTTTTTGTTGTTGTCAAATTAGATATATAATTTAAGTATGTAGAACTTATTGTTTATAAAAAAAAAAAAAAAGTATGTAGAACTTATGGACGAAAGTTAACCACGAATTATTAACAAATAATAATATCTAAATAAATTACAGGAGGAAAAAAAACACAAATGTAGAGATCTGTATAAGCCAAAATGGATTGACTTAAACCTCTACTTACAGGATATCCAAAAAAATTAAAAATAAAAACCTCTACTTAACAGGTAGAGATAATTTGGTATTTCTAATATATTTTTAATATTTGAATAAGAAAGTATTAACAGTAAAATATTTTCAAATATGAAATACTATTATTTAAAAAGAATTCAACCATGTAATCATTAAAAGTGGACCTTTTTCGGTAATTATTATTATGACAAAACATTAAAAATCTTTGAATAAGATAACAACACATAATAAGATGGGGTTGAATTCATGTTGCAGATGTTATTAATATTAACTAAAGATAGAATAGTTTTACATTTTATTTCTTTTAATAATTTTTTAAATTTGAAAAAAATATTTAAAATAAATTTTTTAATTATTAAATAAGGAAAATAATAATAAATATATATATATATTAAATCATTTTCTTATTAAGTATTAAGAAAAGTATTACAAATATGTCTTAAGAAAAACAATTTTTGTTTTTAAAAAAAAAACTCCTAAAAATATTATCATGAAGAGAACGTTGACGACTTGACGTTTAGAATGGTGGCCCCCACGTAGTGTGTAAGGAGCACCGAATATCACATGAAACGGCAGCAGAAATAACGCTGTTTTGGCGGTAGGCCACGTCAATGTGCGTGCCAATCTTCTTTAAAAAGCGTTACTCTTCTCATTTCCCTCACTCACTCTAATTTCTTTCACTCGCTCTCTTCTTCTGCCTCAGTTCACAGTTCACTCCTCTCATCACCTTCACCGTTGATCAAAGTCTGTGCATCATGAACTCCAATTCCAAAACCACCGGCTCTTCCTCCTCCGACCTTCAAGTCTGTTTCTCTTTATTCTCTCACTTTTTTTCAATTCCTTTCTCGTTTTTTTTTTTTTTTTTTTTTTTTTTTTATCGTTGCGATATTTGGAAATTAAATTCCGATAATTATACATTGTGTTGTATCTAATTGGCTAGTTAAGCGCTTTAATTAAACTAGTCTCTGTTTCTCTATCTCTCTGTGTACACGAATAGCACAAACGACTATTGAGTTTGTGAGTAGGGCTCCCTGTTTGGTTTCCGATAATTCCTTTTGAAAATGACATGTAGTTTCTTTGCTTCATCGAATGAGAATTTAAATTCGCATTTGTTGCCAGCAACTTCTTTTGCTGTAATCAAACATGATATCACATAAGCAGTTGAATCATTTTATTTTTTATTTTTTAGATGTAATTGCATGGAGTTTTGTGTTTTGATTTGTGAAGCAATATCTGTAATGTTTATTGTTTGATATAATATTGACAGAGACAACACGGAGAGGCAGAAATAGACGCTGATGGAACTTTGTTATTGAAGTTGAACAAATTGCTCATGCAAATCCAGGGAAAGCGAATGAAATCAATCAGAGTGAGTTACCAATTGAATGGCTTGATGCTTGGAAAGGTTCCAGTTTTGCGTTCATGTGTATACTGGACAGTTAGTTTCTTTGTTCTCTCACTGTAAATGGGGGAAAATCACATTGATCTCCTATTTTATACTATGTGCAAAGTGAACTTGATTTTTGTGGAATTCTTGGTCTAGTTCTTCTTGCTTTTTCTGTGGAGAATTGGATAATGGTAAAATTGAAAACAAAGAATCCAAACTAGAGCATGCAAATTTGCTATTAGGGTACCGTAAGGGACTCATTTATTTCCTTGTGCTTTTAGAATGGGATGAATTTCTGATTTGTGTGGTTATATGGGTGAGCAACCTCGTATTTTCTTGCAGCTTTTTCTTTTATTTTATAGGCGTTTTGGTGGCACGGCTTTATTATTGATTATTTGATTTTGTTTTCCTCAATTGCAAAATGCAAGGTTTGACCAAGCTTCCGTACACCTTGCTGGTTAAGTTAATCTTAGTTATGATTCCACAGGAAAGAATTAAGAGTAACGGGAAGATTGTAAAACATCACGTTTCAATAGTCTTGTCAGCAATATCAAGAAAAGCCCCATTGCAGACAGAGGAAAATACCAATCAAATGCTTTCTTCAAGAATTGACCGTCCTCTATGTAAGTTCAGCGGTTTCTCTCAAGGTTCAGGAGACAAAGACCACGTTAACAGTCGGAACATATTATCTGAAACAAGTATCAAGATTCCATACATCGAAAGATTACCACCATATACATTTTGGATACATTTGGCCAGGTGCGTTTGAATTTCAAGTTTGAAAGTCTAACTGTCCAGATGTCCCTGATGTCCAACTTTGGCCAAAGTGAAAATACATGCTTCTTGAATTGTATTCCCTTTTTAAATAGAAACGTCAATATTAAATTTTATTGATCAATCCATATGCAGATTGTGATATGTATTTTTTTTTTTTAAAATAAAATAAAATAAAAATCTTTCACACAAATCAGAAATCAGAGAATGGCCGAAGATCAATCAGTTGTTGGAAGAAGACGTATATACTATGATCAACATGGAAGTGAAGCCCTGGTATGCAGTGACTCTGATGAAGAGTTATCAGTACCCAAGGAAGTTAAACACAACTTTTCTGAGGGTGAAGACCGACTTCTTTGGTGAGTTAAATTGGAAATGCTATACTAACTTGCATGTAGAAGTTCTATTTATTTGTGAAGAAAGATTAAATGACACAAGAGCTAGAGATCCTGATTGCAACATTTGTGTTTAGCAATATGAATCCTTAATTGACATATTCAATTGCTGAGTAAGATAGATGCTTTGCTGGAGCTCCAATGGTTTTCCTTGCTGTTGTTCAGGAATCATGACCACACAAGACAAGATGTTTAAACCTAATACCAAATTTAAACTCAATCGTGTATCATTTATCTGCTTTAATCCAATGTTTGAGGTTTCTCCTTTCTAAAACTACCATCTTGACTCTTGAATATTTTAGGATGGCATTTGAGGAACATGGGTTAACTGAGGAGGTATTGAATATTGTCAGACAGTTTGTTGGGGGTACTAGTTCAGAAATTCAGGTAATCTAGAATAATTTATTTTCATGACCATATGATTGATGGATGTTAATCCTAATCAATTATTGCAAAAATAAGTTGCGCCTTGGAAATGTATTTTTAGTAGCCATTTTTATGTCTGGGAGAAATATTTTTCATCTAAATATACAGGAGAGGTACAAAAATCTCAAGGAAAAGAATATGAGAAAGTGGGACCAGCATTCTGAAGATTCTGGACGATGTGATTCTCATATTGGCATATGTTTGGAGAAAAGCTTGAGTGCCACTTTAGACTCCTTTGATAACCTTTTCTGTCGCCGGTGCATTGTACATACTAAAACTAAAACATTATCCTCGTAACATTCTTGCCATCACTATCTTGTCTAATATGATACTGAATATCTTGTATGTCCATTCTTACGTAATTTCCTGCAGAAGATTTTTGACTGTCCTCTGCATGGCTGTTCTCAACCTTTAATATATCCTGTAAGGATCAGTTCTCTATGTTCTTTTCAACTTAATCTGTGGTTCCATTAATATGATAGTCTTATGGTTTATTTCACAGAGTGAAAAGCAGCTAGTTTGGTCTGAACCTGAAGATGACAGGAAACCATGCAGTGATCAGTGTTACCTGCAGGTATTATTCTTCTCCTTTGTCTAAGATTTCAAGTAATTTTATATTTTGATTCAGGGGCCAGGGAATAATATTTAACTTGTTTTCAGTTTCAAAATATACAAAAATGGTCGAGTGAAATTATTTTTTGCCCTGCTGATATTCTATTTGAAACATTTTCATTGTCTGGGGGATTGGTGTCCTAGAAAAATGATGGCATCTCTGTCATAAGTGATTGGTTGACTTGTGTTGGCAGTAATTCTGCAATAATACATGCTTTCTAATTCATTTGAGATGAATGATTCTGTCTATGTATATACTTACAAGAGCTACACCTCTATTCATGTGTATTCCATGTTTGATGGGGGAAATGTGCATGATTGATCTCCATTTCATTTTCGTGCAGTTAAAGGATGTCAATATTTTGTCTGAAGATTCAACTCTGGGGTCTTATCAGGATAACAAAATTAAAACAATGGAACAGGAAGCTGGGATATTGGCACCCTTCAGTTCAAAGGAGCCTGGTAATCAGAGTACCAAAGCTATCTTGCAGGAAGAAAGATGCAATTATGTGACAGCAACACCTTTTACTACAGAAGTTGGTTGTCGCGGAGATCTCAATTCAAATGTGCCTGTATCAGAAAGTATGGGGAAACGGAAGGTCACAAATCTGTCAGAGTCAGCACTCTGTGACTCAACACGGCCTCCTGATGATTCTCAGGGTTCTTGTAAAAAGCTGAAAAGAATCTCCGATGATATTGTCAGGGACCTTAATTTGGATGCTTTGGGTGAAGAAAAACACCCAAGTACTTGTGCATCTTTGAAAAGTTTTGTTGAACATACTTCAAATAAATTAATAGTTTCTAGTAACACTTGCCATGGTGAGCATGACAAGGGTGTTGAGGATGGACAAAAGGATGTCACAAATGAGAGAGAATTTAAGCAGTTGTCCGATTCAATTGAAGGACAAGTTGATGAGATGGCATGTCTCTCAGAGTGGAAACCTCTGGAGAAAGATTTATATTCGAAGGGGGTAGAAATGTTTGGGAGAAACAGGTATGGAGCTTTTTGCGCTTTTTTACCTCACTTAAAAACACCTGGACCATGTTAGGTGCTTAGGTTGTTACTACGTTTCTTTTAAAAAATTACTACTGTGATGAAAAATGCTAGGATGGCATCAAATTTAGTTTGTAGTGTGTGTGAAGGTGATAACTGGAGTTTAATCCATTGTTGCAGTAATAGAGCAACTTTAAAATGCATGGATTTGAAATATCTGTGTATGTCCGTAAGTAAATAAAACTAAAGCAGAGTAAATTCTCTAGCCACGAATATCATTCTTTTGATTTTAGGGATTAATATTTCTCGTGTTGTAGGAGATAAATTATCTCTTACACACACATAAAAATGTGTGGGACCCATGGGTCATGTGAAAAGTAGAGAGAGAAAAAGAAAATGTAGGCTCCACATACTTTTATGTGTATGTAAAAGATAAAATTATCTCCTACAATATGAGAAAACACTAATCCCTTGATTTTATGTAGTAGGACCAATTTTTAAGTTTGTGCTCATGTGCAACTCATGCTCTGCAGTTGCCTTATAGCCCGGAACTTACTTTTTGGCTTGAAGACTTGCATGCAAGTAGCTAACTACATGTATGCTGGTGGAGTGTCAATGCGCTGCAGATCCTTACCAAGTTCAATCATGGACAAAAATGGAAAAATTCATGCAGAGTTCACAGTGAGACCAGCAGTCATTTCTCTATCTTCTTTATGTCTTCTTCTTATTTTTTTTTTGGAGAAAAGGGGGGGGGGGGGGGGGGGGGGTTGATTAAGATGAAAAATTAATTTTTCCGTACAATAGGAATTTATGATTGAAGAAACAAATATAAACAGGGAACAGTAATATATTCTGTCTTGCCACGTAGAAGAATTAATATCAGCATTACGAGTTGATCAAATTTGAATTCTTATTATCATTGATTGTAGGGGCTTTCTAGATTTTATATTCTGTCTTGCCTGATAGGAAGGGTGTTTTCAGGTCAGACATGCAAAACTGCAAAAGGGAATGGGTTGCACTTTTGAGCTGATGTGTGTGTGTATAACCTATGCACCCTTGGTTATTTTGGGACGTAGGAGTCCTAACTCCTGTACTGTAGTTATCTTGATGAACTTTTTTGTCAATTAAAGGAAAAATATAATTCTGAACGTTCAGCTTTTGGATTTGAATATAATTCTGCAAACTTTTGTTCTAATAATTTCTACCAACCTTTATGTAATGCTCTGCTTTTTGGATACCATCAAATTACTTTTGAACCAGGGTTATTCTGCTAGGAGCAAGGGATGCCATCAATTAAAGGAAAAATATAATTCTGAACGTTCAGCTTTTGGCATTTGAATATAATTTTGCAAATTATTGTTTAAACAACTTCTACCTACCTTTATGTAATGCTCTTCTATTTCGATATCATCAAATTACTTTTGAACCTGGGTTATTCTGCCAGGACCAAGGGATGCCATCAAGGTCACGGTTTCTGCGGAAAAGGAGCAAAACTAGGAAATTCAAATATTCTCGGAAGTCTGCTGGCCTCCCATCTATGTGGAGAAGAATTGCTCATGGGAAAAACCAATTTTACAAGCAGTATACACCTTGTGGATGTCAGGGAATGTGTGGAAAGCAATGTCCTTGTGTTCATAATGAAACTTGCTGTGAAAAATATTGTGGGTATGTTAATCTTCATTTAATAATGTTGCTTTTCTGCTAAGGAAATAGACGAAATAGTTGCAGGATATTTCTTAATTGTCATGGCCATGTGTTGGTCCATTTAAATTATTTTGTTGACAATCTTTGTGGGGTATCTAGCCTGAAGATTCAAGTCTAACGACGTTGATCTGGATAGATTGTCAAATATGGTCTCCTAAGCCTTTGTAGTCAAAAAACGAAAGAAACAATGATTTATCTTGTAGTTCTACAAGAGATATACAACTATCCACAAAATTCTATTTCTTCAAAAAAATTAAAAAGACTTTATGCTTGGCAATGCTCTCAAAATGCATTTTCAACCTAAAATTGGGATCTGTTTTAGAGATGTTAACTAATTATGTTAACGTGATGAATTAACTTTTCTACCTTCACAGGTGTTCAAAGTCCTGCAAAAACCGGTTCAGAGGATGTCATTGTGCTAAGAGTCAATGCAGGAGTCGACAATGTCCATGCTTTGCAGCTGGACGTGAATGTGATCCGGATGTCTGTCGAAATTGTTGGGTTAGGTAATGTCATTTTTATTTTTTGATTTTACATGTCTCAGACTATATCCTTCTCCCGATTGAGAAAGTCGTAAGTAATTTTTGGCTCTGATAATTCAATAGCATATACTATTTTTACTTTTTTTTACATAATGGCAAACCTTTTTTGATTTTTTCTTGTTCCCCATGATCTCGCATCTCTATATCTTGCCTGATTTGAGACACCAAAAATACAATTCTAGTAATTTTGTCTATTGCTGGTTTAGATCAATATCTTTGCCACAGAAAATATGCATTTGTTTCTGATAGTCAGCTAAAAGAATTATAAATTTCAGCATTGGTGGTGTTTTCTAATTACTATTTAGTATTAGTATCTATGTGTTAGGAACTGGTTTTTAGATCTGAATAATAAAAGGATTTAACACACTATTTGGCCCAGTAAACTGGATTTTCTGTATTAATGACAAGAACAATACGTAACTATGATATTAGCTATTACAGAGGGAAAGGTACCAGAACGTAAATGGCTATTTCTAGAACAGAATAAAAGAAATATCCTGCACCCCAATGATATAGGTTCAGTACAATTGAAGAGGTAATGATTCTCTCCCAATCTGGTTTCCCAGCCCAAGTCCCAATTTTCCAGCTTCCTTCTCCTTCTTTTCCTTCATCTATTTATACCAAGCATTCTTATACTTCACGTGTGACTCACCTCATTGCCTCTTAACAAAATTTCCCTTCTAGAATATTCCCCCTCTAACTGCCTTGGTGACTAAGCATAAGTGCCTTGAGTGACTGATTCTCTACATTTCTTTCTAGAATGTTCCTTAAGAGATGGTATCCTAACAATACTCCCCCCCCCCCCCCCCCCCTAAATACTCACCTTGTCCTCAAGTTATGTGTAATGCATGATAATTTTCTACCGGGATCTCATTGCTTGAATTGCAAGAGCCAACTTATGTGTAATGCATGATAATTTTCACCTGGGTTCCATTTCCATCTGCCCTGAACTCTATTATCACTCTCCACCAGCATACAAAAAACATGTAACACATTGATAACATTGCTCTTTGAACCAAATTGGGGCCGTAGAAGAAGATTGAGCAAAATGGGCGCAACTACAATACCCCGTGAAGACGCATCCATCATTAGTAAATAAGATAATGCCCTTAATAGACCTAAGTCCATAGACCTCAGTGATAGTTGGTTGACCTCAGGGATCAACATAGCAAATAGATGCTTGGATGTATATTCCTTAGCAGCAATATTTGTAGGCAAATCAAATTGATATTAGAAAATTATGAAGAAACCTTACAGCCTGTTCCAAATAGAACTCATACATGCTGCAACTTTTGTTCGTTTCAGCCTCCGCGATCAGATTTATGCATCGGTAGGTTGTCAAAAGCAAACCAAGCACACTAGCATTTGGATGGTGGGAAATATCGCTTACTGCTACATCCTTCGCTGCAAGATCAATTAGCGCGTGAAGGACGCATTCTGTCTAACTTGCTGCGTTCACACTTTTTTGAGGCAATTTATCAAACACCTTCTGAGCTATAACTATTTCCTTGGATGAAAATTGCATCATTAAAGCCCCCAAAACAGAACAAGATGCATCATCTTTAATACAACCAACCCAAACCCTAAGATGAGCACAATCAACAAAAGCAAATTCATACACTACCGACCTGTTACCAAAACCGTTGCTTTTTATGACAGAATCATCAATCTCCAAAATTACGAGAGATGTTGTTGTTTCAAGTTTGACCAGCTTGCAACATTTAAACTCAAAATTAACCAACCTTGAACGCTTTCTACCGATCTCAATCGACACCTCACTTTTTTGGTCTGCCCATAATGACGCATCAGCCAGATGAAGGAGCGAAAGCTTGGGGTAATCAAAAAAGATAACCAATCCTGTCTCATTTGCATCATGTTCGAGGTATCTGGAATCGAAAGGGCAAGTGACGATTAGTTGCACTAGATTAGGGCACAATGAGATGTTGGGTTTTCAGTGGAAACTCTCCATGACCGACGTTGTTAAGCAGGCAATTTTACTAAGTTTTGTTGGGCAATCATATTGAGAAATGGGTCTCATTAAGTCAGTCAGCACCCTGGACCTATAGGCCCATTCCTCCAGTAAAACCCAAACAGAAACATGACTGGCCAGTTTGGTAACAATTCGGGCCAGGCCCCTTGCTCAGTAACATGGCTCAATTGGTGTGATTCATTCCCTAACCAAGATGGTTGCTTCTGCCGTTTAGGAAACCACCATCGCTGCTGAATCGCCATGACCCATTCTCGCCTCTTTTTCCTATGCTTATTGCTACGCAACTTCGTCTTCCCCTTAATGGCGTCACTATTACGCACATCATCACAGGGTGCCGTTGGGTCTAAAATTTTTCCCAGCTCCATCATTGACATAATTTTTGTCTCTGTCTTTATCTCATTCCCTATTGCAAGACATTCTTGCGGCTGCTTCTTTACATAGTCGCAACTTAACTCCTTGCCATGAAAGATCACATCTGGCGGATCCGATGGTGGTGGTGGGTTGGCCACCACAGTCAGCGGTTGTGGCAACAACAGTTCTCTCCTCAGGTTCCCTTCTTTGATGCTACCCGCTACTTCCATTACACCTATTTCCGATTTCTCAACTTTGACGTTTTCATTTTCTTCAACCACCATGATATTAGCCTCTTCATTTATTTTATCATTATCAGATTTCGTAGCATCTTTCTCATCCTCATCTACCTTGTTTATGCCATCAGCCTTATTCTGTTCTATGCTCGTTTCTTTGGGCATGCTCTCCGTCTCTTCCCACAAAGATTCTTGCTTCAATTTAGATTCTAATTTTTGACATTATGAATCTGCATCATCTACCAAAATAATTTCTGGTAGATATTTCTCTATTAATGCCTTCTCAAAATCCCTCCAGCTTGCATTAGGATTGAACCATTTCCAACCTTGATACCGCTGAAGGCACTCCCTCTGAGCCCTCTTACAGCTTCTTTCAACTTGTCATCTTCATTGATTTTTATCTGGAAAAATTGTTACAAATAGATCAGCCATCCCTAAGCTTCATCATCTTCTCTGTCTCCATAGAACTTGGGAACTTTGCTTATTTGTGATTTTCTTCCAAGCGTGGCCATGGTTCACAGAGCTCCCGGATCGGAAGCTCTGATACCAATTGTTAGGAACTGGTTTTAGATCTGAATAATAAAAGGATTTAACACACTATTTGGCCCAGTAAACTGGATTTTCTATATTAATGACAAGAACAGTACGTAACTATGATATTAGCTATTACAGAGGGAAAGGTACCAGAACGTAAATGGCTATTTCTAGAACAGAATAAAAGAAATATCCTGCACCCCAATGATATAGGTTCAGTACAATTGAAGAGGTAATGATTCTCTCCCAATCTGGTTTCCCAGCCCAAGTCCCAATTTTCCAGCTTCCTTCTCCTTCTTTTCCTTCATCTATTTATACCAAGCATTCTTATACTTCACGTGTGACTCACCTCATTGCCTCTTAACAAAATTTTCCTTCTAGAATATTCCCCCTCTAACTGCCTTGGTGACTCAGCATGAGTGCCTTGAGTGACTGATTTTCTACATTTCTTTCTAGAATGTTCCTTGAGAGATGGTATCCTAACACTATGCTTCAATAAAACTTACTTTATAAATTAAAAAAAATGTCCAACGTTAGATGATTGAAGATGGCCATAGGATATCTCTATGTTGTACCACATTGAAAACAAAAGAACAAAGGGTTCAAACATGTAGGGTGCAAGTAGCTGTGATTCATGATTCATCGTGAAGAAATGTATTAAATGTGACCTACCATCACTTCCGTCATATCTGACGTGGGGATCTGGACTGTTTGGGAAATTGCCTTGTATCTTTTGTTGCTACAAGTGAATGTAGTTGAGCTGGCTGTATTCTCCATTTTCTGTTATAACCATTTCAGCTATAAGTGAAAGGAACAGAGCTGTATCTTTTACAATGACTTTAAATATGACATTGTTTATACAGTTGCGGCGATGGTTCATTAGGGGAGCCACCTCGACGTGGAGATGGTCAATGTGGAAATATGAGGCTTCTTTTAAGGCAACAACAGAGGGTTAGTAATTCTTTTGCTCTTTAAAATATCTGTATCATAATCATGAATAAAATCATGAATACGAGTGGTCTTACATTGTTTTCCGTATTTTTAAATCTGTCAGATTCTTTTGGCGAAGTCTGATGTTGCAGGATGGGGTGCCTTCTTAAAGGTTTCGATGCCTGTACTTGTTTGTTTTCAAATAATGTGAGAGCGCATGTTCTCCTCACTAATTGATGATGATGCATTTCAGAATCCAGTTAACAAAAATGATTACCTAGGAGAGTACACGGGTGAAATGATATCTCACAGAGAAGCAGAAAAGCGTGGGAAAATATATGATCGCGCCAACTTTTCTTTCCTTTTTGACTTGAATGATCAGGCAAGTCTCTCGTATCAATTACATGTTCTCTTTAACTTTCTTTTCTAGCTCTTCTCCATGGACTTGAGCTTTCTTGTTATTTATAGGAGGGCTATAGGATTATGTAAAAGATCTTAAACCTGCTGCTACCTGTTAGCTGTCATTGTGCTAGTTGTTTTATTATGTTTCTGTTAGCTTTCATCAATCTACCTTTTTTCCCCCACATTTTTTTTTATATAGTAAGATATAATATATTGGGATTTCCAATTGATGATGTAAGGTCTTGAACCTACTATGTTTTGTTACAGTACGTTCTTGATGCGTATCGCAAAGGAGACAAATTGAAATTTGCGAACCATTCATCAAAACCCAACTGCTACGCAAAGGTCAGTCCACAGAAGTTTTGGGATGATATGAAACGTACCCTTTGATCTTAGCAGATTGAACTTGATTATGGAATTGTCATAATGATTGGCCTATTGTATTGGTTGCATAGGTCTTGTTGGTAGCTGGGGATCATCGAGTAGGCATATTTGCCAATGAGCACATTGAAGCAGGTGAGGAGCTTTTCTATGACTATCGCTATGGTCCAAATCATACACCACCATGGGTTCTTAAACTCAAGTCTGAGGGTCCCAAGAGAGACGAGTCAGCAGTTTCTCAGGGCAGAGCGAAGAAGCACCAGTCTCATTGATGAGCCACAGCAAAGAAGGTTCAGGATGCTAATTTCTATTTACTTCCCGCATCATTGAATTCCTTAATCTGTTGCCTATTTATTGTTTGACTGCATCTACCATAATTTTATGCATAATAGTATCTGTTATTATTATCCTCACGACAATTGCTCTTTGGGTGTTTCTCATAGGATGTCGGAAATTTTTCTCTGGATAGAAGATACTCAACATCTGGACCTTGGTCCTTGGCTGTGATTCCCAAAGTCCAGGATGTAAAGTATGTTCTATCCAAATCATACTCCACCATGGGTTCTTAAAATCAAATCTGAGGGTTCCAATTCCAAGAGAGACGAGTCAGCAGTTTCTCAGGGCAGAGCGAAGAAACACCAGTCTCATTGATGGAGCCACAGCAAAGAAGGTTCAGGATGCTAATTTCTATTTACTATTGAATTGTTTAATCTCTTGCCTATTTATTGTTTGACTGCATTTACCATAATTTTATGCATATTAGCATCTGTTATTAGTATCCTCATGACAGTTGCTCTTTGGATGTTTCTCATAGGATGTCAGAAATTTGTCTCTGGATAGAAGATACTAAACATCCTTGGACCTTGGTCCCCTTGGCTGTGATACCCAGGATGGACAGGATGTTCTATCCAGGGACAAATTTCTGGCATCCCATAGGACATACCCAAGAGCAACTGTTATGAGGATACTAATAACAAATACTAATATGGATAGATTATGGGAAGATTCAGTCAAACAATAAATAGACAAGAGATTAAGTAGTTCAATGTTGAGGGCAATCAATAGAAATTAGCCTGTCGTTGTTTGAGGCATATACATTTTTCTGTGTGCTTGATGATAATTTTGGCAATTTTCCTGAATGCCATAAATCTTACCGTTAGTAATGCTTAGAATGCCTACATAGTTTCAGCTGCCTTATGTAAATCACGTTTGAAAGCAATTCTTTCTTTCGGGTAAAAAGGAAATTATACTTACCACCTCTAACTATTTATTTCTCGTATAACTGTATATAGTAGTCAATAGAGCATCATGGAAAGAGGAAGGTGATGGAAAGAGAAAGGTGAGAAAGGGAGTGGAGGAAGTGATTGAAGAGAGAAAAATGAAATTTGTATCAAGTCATAACCGTTTGTTTAATTTTATCCTAGTGTTATAAAAAAAATATTAAGAGGGGGTAAATTTGGTAGTAAGTATAATCTCTCCGGATCTCATCGTATACAGTTGAGTTGTTATGCAGTTGAAGAGCTTCAGCAGCTGTAACTGATTTCAGTTCCACGTGTTGTTATAATATAGCCATAGTAGATATCCTTGTGTACAATATATATACGGTGAGATTGTAACTTCTTGTATCAGATTCAATTCATTCAATACTGAGATCAGATTCCCACTCCCTGTTTTCTTCCCCCCCACCCCCCCTTTGTTTTTGGTACATTTTTTCTTTCCCCTTTACTCGTTATGGTTTTGATACCTTTCAGCAGCTAGAAAAAAATGTTGACGGCCAATATCATTTATTCATAGGATTAATATAAATTTCATCTTTAACATACACAGTATGGGACCCATGTGAGAAAAAGACAAAAAAAGAGAGAGAAGACACATGGTTTTCACAGAAAAATATTTTTTAAGTTACTATATTCAGTGAACTCAAAACGATGTTATTTTGGGTTATAAGATTAAAAAATCATAATGATAAAGACTAATAATATCCTGTAATATATTAAAATTACAAAAATATTTTGATTTTTACCCTTAAATAACATTGTTTTGGGTTAACTGGAGATAATTTATATTCATTGATCCAAGAAATTCTTTACCCTACTTCTATATCTATGTAAGAAATAAATAATAAACCCGTTATTCATAACTTTAATCAGTTAGGCTTGTAAAAGACGAAACTGGTTTGACTAAAATAAACGGATCCGGATCCTCTGATGTGAAAGATCACATGACATGGTAAAGTAAAAAATCATAACCATACAAAGGTGGATCAATGGTAATAAGATAGGAGAGAAAAAAAATAATAAAATAGGTAGTTATAAAATTATAACCATTGATTTAACTTTGTATGATTGTGATCTTCTCACACGATCGTGTCATGTTTTTTCTCACATTGAAAGGATCCATTTCCAAAATAAACGGACCTTTCAAATCGGAACTGGCTAGGGTTTCTTATATTGAAAACCTAGGTCGCATTTGTTGAGCTAGCCTAAATTATTGGGCCGAATGGATCAGCCCGGGGTCATGAAACGGTTCTATTAAATATTAATTAACCTTGTACCAAAAAAAAAATGTATTAATTAACCATCTTTTTATGATTCTGTTATATAAAAGAAGGGGAAAATGTATGTCATTTAAAATGATGGTCCTTTTAAGAGAAAGATAAATCATGAGAAAGAGAGAAAAAAAAATCATTATCTCCCATAATTTATCTCTATCTTTTTCTTAAAAAGACTTAATTTTGTATCCTTTAAAATGATACATATTTTTTTCAATAAAACATACAGTACTTAAGTGAAGTTAATGTAAATGAACAGTACCCAACTCTACAAATAATTTCATTTAATGCAAATGAATAAATAAGTTTTGTTATTTGAATGATAAGTTAATTATTTTTATCTGTTAAATTTAAAATTAATTTAAATATTTATTGTATTATTAAATAGGATATAATTATAAAATTTGACACATCTCAATTCACTTTAAACGAAGAATTTCGAAGTTATAACAATTGAAAAATTTAAAAAGAAAATTTTAATAATTTGTTTGTAAGAGATGTATATGTATTTATTACAATCTCAGTCATTGAACTTTTAATCTACAAGTCTATAACTCTATATTTCATCCTCTAAAAAGAACTACTCACTTTAAAAAAAACCAAATTCATATTTGTTTACTTAATAAAATTTTAATTGGAAATTTAACTTATATTAATCAGATACACAATATTAACTATAACTGAAATCTTAACATTTTATTTTATTCTGTGCATAACTCGGGTTCAGCAATTTCGGTTCATTGACCGTGAAAATGAATACATACCATCTTGGATCTTAGCTACAATTTAACCCATTTTATGGTACTTCAAAATTGGAAGTTTCTCTTCGTTAACCTTAATAATAAGGTGAACTGTAAACCGAAAATGCTAAAAAGAACATGCAATACGTTTTGGGGTGGAGGAGGGGGAAGAATATTTCACAAGCTATATACAGAAAAATGAAGAGCATACTAGTTTGAACTGGTCACCCTCATCTACTTTGTAAATGAAAATATAACAGTTCATTCCATGTATCTGGAACCCCTGGAAGACACCAATGGCTGCAATCTTGAAAGCTAGAGGATTGTGTTTTTCTTCCATAAATCGATGGGTGACCATCTATCCTATATTCTGACAAACTAGTTATATTCAACAATGTCACTGGAGTTTTCATCTGCTTTATAATCTCCTCTATGATTATATTCTTCTCGGGATAAATGGTACCTAAGGTTTCATTCAGAGGATTAGTGGCTTCCTTACAATGTCCTCCCGAATTCCAATTACCTCCCCTGTTGCAGAGGATCAAATTCACTAATAAGCCATTTTGGATTTCGGAAACTACAAAAAGTCAAAAACAATTAATTGCAGGGTGGATATCAGAAGCAAACCTGAAATGAGATGGTGCTGAACTTCGAAAGAAAACTTGGGCTTTTCTGGGATTCATGTGTTTGTCCACCCATGAAGCCCAAGTCATTAAAGCTTTCCTCAAAGCTGTAGAAACATTTAGCCGCGGATGAACTAGACTTCCTTCTTGGTAGTAATAAATCCTGTTATACATACGATCACAGGTTTGTTAAAAATAGTACTAACAGAAAAATTGGAAATATGTGATAAAATGATGGGTTTTGTAAATGTCATGTAACAGGAAAATTGGTACATCATTTACAGAGACATGTTTTTGTAGGGTCCACCAAATATTAGAAAAAAAAAATGAAGAAAAAAGCTAGCACTGAGAACGAACTGAGAGCAGGAGGAAACAAAAATTGTCTGTAACATGACATTTGCTTTTCCCTAAAATGATTTGGTAATGAAGCTATGATTGCTCATTTTTCAAAACTAATTCCAATTTTTGCTGCTTAGATGTTCCCAATATATAGAACGCCAACATTCTCTCTCTCTTTTTTCTTCCTTTTTTGGTAGATACCAACTGGTGTCTGAAGTCTAAATGGACCCGACTAATCGGGTTTTGGATTTGTGCCTCTCCACCATCTACAGGAATTGCGATTCTTAGGTTTCAAATCCTAGTCCCTTTGGGCAGATCAAATCTTGGGGTCTAGCGGGGTCGTTATTCTTTGTTAGCAAGACATTTTAGGCTCTATAAAGCTCAAGCCATTATATTTCAGCAATAGGAATCATATATTTTCTTTAACATAATCACACACACTGAAATGCCCTGCTTTTGAGATGAAATGAAAGTATAAAATGCTACTAATATTGAAGTGGATGCACACATCAGCAAAGGTTTCAAGCCTTAACAACTCAAAAACATAAAGAGAAGTGCTAACCCAGCTTTTGTTTTGTAATGTGACCACCAATGTGCAGTGTTGAAAACCAAAATATCAGCTCCTCTCCATCTTGATGAACTGCGATCAATGGCATCAATTCGCAAGGTTGGTCTTCGTTTCTGCCCTATTCTTGCCTTGGTTTCATGAACTAAGAAATGACTGACATAGTATTCAACAGTACATTGGTAATCCTACGAGGTTGAAAGTGCAAATAAGTAATACTCCAGAACCATCCATATTACAAAAACGAAGTAAGGTTCAGTAGAATTACCAGAAACCTGAAACTATAATTTCCCTTCTCTTTGGTAATTTTCCTTCCATGGGTCTCATACACTCTCTTTGGATCTCTAATAGCACCCAATAACATGCACAGCATTGATTCCCATTGGTTCCTATTAATCGAATCACCCACAAAAACTAGTCTTTTCCCTCTTATCAACTCCAGCATTTTTGTTGCATTGAACCTTTGCCAAAAAACACAGTACCAAAAAAACAAAAAATCAATTTCCTTTTGTTCCTAAATATTGCCTCAGTAGAAAAATGAAGTATAATTCCTAAATACTTGCAAGATGAAGGGAAAAAAAAAAAGTTCCAAAAGATTGAATTTGACAGTGTACTTACCTTGGAAGGTCACAGTATTTGGGCTGCCATCTCCACTTAGAGTATTTTCTATCCAATCTTCCATTTCCCTCACAATTAAAACCTTCATCAATGAAAGGACATGAATCTTTAGCGTAAAGAGGATAGTTTTCATCAAAAACCCAATACCCTTTTGTTAAATCACACCCTTTTACTGTCTTGTTCTCAATCTTGCTCAAAACCGGAACTTGAGTAGTTTTCCCAACTAAATCAGCTACTAGAACCTTCTTCTGTTCGTTGCTGAATCTCCTTCGAGGTGAAGTTCCATTATCTTGCATTGCCATGAAATTAACAGTTGAAGCATCAGCATGATGTCTTACATCTTCAGATTTGGACCCGAGAAAGGTATTCTTGGTCCTAAAAAACCGATTATCGATCGAAGTTGGAATTTTGACACCACTTACAGTGAAGTTTTTGGTAAAGCTAGTCAAGGACTGAACAGTTAAAGACCGAGGACCCACATTGACGCTATCACCGACAGAAGAAGAAGAAGAATATGATGATGATGATGATGATGATGATGTGTTGAAGTGAAGACGAATCTGCTGGTGAACTGAAGGTGTGGACTTGAGGAGCCAGATGGTGAAGGTAGAAAGGAAGAAGATTGAAGAAAAGATTGTGAATGAAAAGACCAAAAGCCTCGTGGGTTTGAAGGAGAAACTTCTCTGCCTCTCCATTGACGAAAATTTTGCATCCAATCCAAACAAAGTCAAATGTAGCAGTTACCAGATTCTGTAGTGTTATCATATGGGTCATGCACGATTTGATAATGTAACTTGCAAGATAACAATTAATTAATATATCCCAATATTAGATAAAGGAGCTAATGAAAAAAACCAATGTGAGATCCAGATTAATTATCATGTTTTTTTATGATCAAACTTCAAAGGAAACTTTCCAAATTCATCTCTCTAATAAATGAATTAGATTTTATCGTCATATTTAAAGAAACTTTCTTTGTAGGGTGCTATGATGTTATCTAATATGATTAGTGTCTGGGTGTGTTTCCAGATTGATGTATACCAATCTCAAGTATAATTTGTTTAAATACAGGGTTTTATTAACGTTATGTAACATAATTTAAGTATTATGTTATATGATAAACATAAAACTCTTAAATATATATTTTATGAACTTTTACTATAATACATGTTATGTTTAAAAAAATTGTTACAAATAATTTGTGAAAATAAATTTTATTCTTCAGTAAATTTTCAGACATGAAATATTTAAAAAAAATTCTGACTCCATATAAAAGTAAGAATTGCTCGTCTATCAAAAAAATAAAGAGAGTATTTTTTGAGTCCTTAACAAAAAAGAAATTCATTTTAATTTTTTAAGAAAAAAAGTCGATGCAGTTTTTTGAAATTGTAGTTTCTCACAAATTCAAAGAAAATATATATTAATCTTTCAAAAAAGACTAATATAAATATTTTAAAATAAATTCCATATTTTTTCTTGAAGAACAAAAATATTTACTCAAAATAAAAACTACTTATGTGATGTAAACTAGACTGTCTGTGGCTTTATGCAATCATACTTGTGCATAATTAAATATAACCCACACCCTACCTTTTTTAAATTATTATTATTTTTGTACATTTCTTTAAATTATTTTAAGATGAGAATAAAGCGTCAGCGATGAACCTCTTTACAGGTCACGACCCACGAGATTCAGTGGTCTCAAATTAATTAATTTTCTATGTTTTGGACTTTATTTTCTTATTCCTTCAATTTTAGTATTTAATCACAATGTACAGCTGTTGTCCCCTTTGCTTACATTGCAAGGTCATCTAAGTTTTCCGAAGGAATTTTACGTCCCCTGCACACAAAAATGCCAGATATTTTGTCAAAAATGTAAATTCATGTTGTCAGCTATTCAATGTACTTTCTTTTATCATTTTTATTATGTCATTTTAATTTTATTTCTTAATGTATTCTTCAGCCGATAATAAAAAATTAATCATTTTGAGGTGAAAAATCACATTAAATGAATAAATATCTCAATTAAAACATGTTAATTGTCGACTTAGATCATCAAATAAGATGTGTAGGTTATGGCTAATAAAACTAAAATTAAAAAAAAAAAAAATCTAACTTAATTCTACCCGATTTTATCTCACCTAAAGTTGATCCACAATTAGCCGATTTAACTTAAAAATTTAAAAATATCACAATAAATCATTATATTTATTAAGTTTTATTTTTATAAATTTCTACAAATATTATTTTAAAATAAATTAAAATTTATTTACTTTAAATAATAATTAATTTTGAATTTTTCATTTCAAATTAATTTCATTTTCAAAAAAATAAATTAAATAAATTATTTAAAATTAATACTTTTAGATCTAATTGTATAAAAGGGTAAAATAAAAATGCAACCCTCATCTTACACAAATTCATGTAGAACAACCTTGTAAGTTGTAACCTTATTCTCATTATCCCTTTAGTAATAAGCACAACATTTGGGCCACATTTTAAGCCCAAATGCATATGAATTGGGCTGAGTGGGCCCAGTGGAATTGCCACGACGTTACTCCAAAAGTGCAAATACCCTCCCTTTCCCATCACCATCAAGGCGTCGACGAATTCGTGAGGAAGAGATCCTAAGCCTCTGGTGAGTCCTCTCATTTCACTATAATATGAGATCTTCGATTCTTGTTGTAGTTGTATATTTTTCGATCTAATTATTAACGGGGACTAGTTTTTTTCTTCACCGATGGGATTCTTCATTCTCATTCTGTTGATTTCTTTTGATTTACTACAGATTTTTGGGAAATTATTGGTTAATTGGAAGCCAGATTAAAATTTTATGTTCCTTTTCCTTTTCATTGGATGCAAATGAATCAATTAGGGTGAAACAGAAGTCATAAAATAAAAGTGGAATTTTTTTCTTTCTTTCTATGAAGTCTTAAACTTGATTTTTTTAGAAAGTTTTGCAACCAAAAGAAACTTTACTTTAACCACATTTGTTCGTATGAACAAGTGGATCAAGGATAAAGCTTGCTTTTGATGATGCATAACTGTAAATTCCATTTGATTGCTTAGTTTCAACGACAATTGCTTGGACACAGGGCTCGTTCCGATGCCCGATGGTGTGTTTGCTTTGAATACAATTGTCAGCTTGTATGATTTATCCCCACTTTTTTACTTCCCCAGTTTGACTGTTGTTTGTTTTTGATTAATGGCTTCAATCTGAGTGAATTCCTTTGGTGAGATTTATAGTATGTACTTTGTTTGGAAGTTCGTAAGGAAAGGGAAAAGGATGAGAAGATAAGGGCAGAGGAAGGTTACTACTAGGTATTTATAAGTAATTTGTTTGGATAGGTTAATAAAATTTTAATTACCCCACGGATGTTTGAGGGTAATGAAGGGAAATTTTATAGTTATTTCTAGAATAGGATTGTCTTTACAAATTTTTTATTGGGGAGGGATATTGTGACAACCAAGTTGTGTTACTACAAGTGACTAGCAATCAATTTTATCCGTTAGATCGATTATATAGATCCAACGGTTATATTTATTTTCATCTTTGTATGGTCATGATTTCTCAAATTTAATATTTTATATTTATTTTCACCTTTGTATGGTTATGATTTTCCATATTTAATGCTTTCACTTTAAATATGGGGAATCATGACCATACAAAGATGGAAATAAATATAACCGTTGGATCAACATAATCGATCTAACGGTGAGATTGATTGGTAGTCACTTGGTAGTAACACAACTTGGTTGTCACAATATCCTTCCCCTTTTTTATTTATAAATTTTTACAAATTACACTCTATAACAGAGAGAACACAAACACTTAAGCGTGTACTTCTCGAGTGTAATTTGTAAATAAAAAGTTTATAAATATAATCTACATCTTCTTTCTATGGAGTAATTTTTTTGTCGACTCCACCACTCCACCCCCAAAATATATATATCAGAAAATGTTGTCTGCATCTGTGGCAGATTTTTTTTTTTTTTTTGTATGTCACGGAGAGAAAAAAAAGGAGAGAGAGAACATGATTACTAATGAACTCTACCCTTTTTTCTCTCCTTGGCAAATAAAAAATTTCTCGCATGGATGTAGAAAACATTTCCCATAATAACTTCATAAACAGCCTAACAATAATTGGAGAGTCTTTTCTTCTTCTTTCCCTTCCCTTCCCTTCCCTTCCCTTGAATCCAAATGTACCGTCAAATAGATTGTTAGAATTGTTCTGCCTTTTGAAGTTTGAACTAATAACTATATCCCAGTTTTATATTTAAATATTTACAAAGCCATTGTTTTGTAACTTGTAGAATTGACAAGCTTAAAGACAGGAAAGCAAATGGCTGGTCCTAGGATTGCTCATGCTACTTTGAAAGGACCAAGCGTTGTGAAGGAGTTATGTATTGGAATAGTACTCGGTTTAGCTGCTGGCAGTGTCTGGAAGATGCATCAATGGAATGAACAGAAAAAAGTCAGAGCCTTTTATAATTTACTGGAAAAAGATGAAATTAGTGTTATCGCGTATGAAGAGTAAAAACGGTCTTGCTCTCCATTTTTAGTCATTTTTTTCCCTCTGTTCAATTTGTCTCTGAAAATGTAGATGAGTTGAGGAATAAGATTCTTGCACTGAATTGTGGACTAAAGAAATTTAATAAAGCTTTGTTTTGTTGCTTTTCTTTTATTCTTGTTGCTGCACAGGCGGAGATGATTTAATATTTCTGTTGATTCATAACTTCTTTTTACAACTGAATAAAGTATTTGTGAAGGGTTCAAGAAGTAACAAACGAAGTCAGGTGTTTCTGTTAAACTTTACAAATACAGAGTTCAGTTTTAGGAGAAAAACATATTTTCTAGAACACAGACTGGATTCTGGAATATGAAACTGTGCATATCTTAACGACGAAAATATTCAGTAGTCCGTAGTATAGAAGATTTAGTACCTTCTTAAATTTAGAAAAAAGTAATATAACATTTTTTTCATTTTATTCACCTTTTATGATTATTCTTAGTGCCTATATCGGAGCTTACTGATATCAGTATGGATAAAATACGTATAGTAGGGAATGTTTTTCTTTCGTTTTTCTAAATGATGTAGTAAGTCTTCAATACTTCACTTCAAATCAGCAGTAATGTTTCCAATCATACTACCATTAGCGATACTAGCATTACTTCTCTCAGGAGAAACAAAATGGATTACAGGCAGCGTTAAAACGAAATTATTGCCATCCTCTCTGGCAATTCAACGACTTATTTACGCCCAAATAGAAAACTCGAAGCCACGTTTTAGAGAATTGTGAAATTGAAGTTTCCGCAGAGCGAAATCATAATTATATTTTTCAAGTCTAATATCTCAAATGCCCAGAAAAATGTTGAATTTCTCAGACTTTTCCACAAAAATATGTAGGTTTTACGTAGACAGACATCATACGTTGATCTGCCGTTAAAATACAATCACAGATTTAACCAAAAAAATTACAAATCCACATCTAGGTAGGCAAGATCGGAAGCAAGCCTACCCTGCACAGGAAGAACAAGTAGTAGTTCGGTTATTCCTCAAGAATTTTTAAATTGCTTAGTCAATTTTTCGGCCAAGCCAGCCGCTAAGAACCCTTCTGAAAACACGTGCAACAGATGATGAAAAATCCCGGTAAACCCATGAAGATATGATTTAGCAACTTGGCACCGCACCAGCAATGCTATTATTACTATAGAAGCTTTGTTAAAACATGACATCATGGAGTGCATTTAATATACCGTACTTGCAATGTAAATAATTCCTGTCAATTTGATCGTGTTCTATTCTACAAGTGAAGGGCATCTTGCCGCTGTGTGTTCCACATGCATCATTTGGATGATTCAATTCTAGTCCATGGCAGTCAAGGATCAGAGAATTCTTCTACATCATTAACAGCTCAAGTTAAATATATATATATGGAGAGAATAAGCAGTAAGTATCATTCATATGTTTTGCTATTGTTGTTTAAATTCTTTGGTTGCTAAGGGATCCACTTCGAAATGTCAAAATTACTTGAATAAAAATAGCAACAGGCATGCTCGTGCAACACTCTTCACTAGGTAGAGAGAATGAAGAGGTAATTTGGATTTAAAATTTAAAGGCTGAAGAGGTTACCACAAGGATGACCTTGGCAGAGAATTAAATTCTTCATGCTCAAGATCAGACAACTCTCTGCTGCCACCTCCACTGGTAACAACCACTTTGCTTTCAGCGTCTGTAGTTCCTTTGCTAACATTTTCTTTGACTCTGCCAGTATCATGATCTTCGCTTGCATCAGAACTGTTTGACACACAGTATTTATGCAGCCATCTATCTGTTTCCCAAAGGACATGCATGATGCTTTCTCTGGCAGTATAACCATGGCTCTCATAAGGCAGAATCACCAGCCGACAAAGAGCACCGTGACCCTTCAGAGCGTTGAAAAACCTGTCTGACTACATTGTGGGACAAGGATAGAAGCAGCAAGCAATTGTCTAAAGTGAGGATTGTTTCTTCCAAAATACGGCAATAGCCAATTATTTAATGACAGTTTATGAGAATAGCTGAGGTGGGAATTCCTCTCTTACCTGCATGGTTAAAGTTCCTGAGTTGTTATCCTCTTCCCCATGGATAAGCAAGATAGGCTTCTTAATTTTATTAGCCGACATGAAAGGACTCATCTCCACATAAGTATTAGTGGCCTCCCAAAGAGTTCTGTCTTCATTCTACAGAAAGAAGTGGAATGTAAGATGCAAGGCCTTCATTTCTAAAAAACACTCATAAGGTAACATGTGGTACGAGGAATAAAGTTTGAAAGGAGATCAAAAGGAATTGTGAGACAAAAGAAAAAATTCCTGGAAAGCTAGCCATTGGAAGAAATAAACCAAGCCATTATAGGCAGTACCTGAAAACCAAAAGGAGTAAGCGTTCTGTTGTAAGCGCCGGAACGAGCAACTCCACAACAGAAAAGATGAGGTGCATGTGCTAGGAGGTTGGCAGTCATGAAAGCACCATAGGAATGTCCACCAACAGCTATTTTCTTTGGATGAGCTACCTAGATGTGACAAGCCAAAAAGGCTTGACTCAGATCATAATTCTATTGGATTGATAACTTTATATAATCCATACAGTAAAATAAAAACCTTACCCCACGCCGGATAACTTCCTCCACTGCAGCCTCTGCACTTGCAACTAATTGCTCTACATACCTGGTTGGTAGATATTTAGTTTATAATCAGATAAACTCTAATGCTTTATTAATTATGCAGCTTGACCAAAAAAAAAGAGCAAGCAGGAGAAGAAACCCACAAAAGAAACCACAGCATCACATGCATCCAATATTTCAAACTCCAGTTTGAGGAGAAATGAGAATGAAGATGAGGAGATTACTGATGGTTGTTAAGAACAATAATTTAGTGATCAGTATATGGTAAGGATCCCACAGCTATAACATATCATTATCAACTTACCTATCATTTGCCTCCTCATCACCCTCACCGATAATAGGAATGGTAGGCCCAGATAGAATTGCAAACCTGCAATATTCGAAGTCATCGAAGAACAGTCCAGCTAATTAACATAAAAAATTATTGAATGGGGAACAGAGCAGCTAAGTCAAATAATGCTAAATCACAAATTGCCAAACAACACATAATTGGTAAAGACAATTCAGACCTTCTAGCCAGCCAAAGAAGGGCTGATGTGGGACCTATGCCAGCAAATTCATTTGGAGAACCACGAACTTGTCCAGCAGCATCCTTGCTCTTAAATTCTCCTGGATAAGACCAAACCAGACATGGCAAAGGGCCATCTCTTGATGGATCATAGTCTGGTGGCAGGTATAACGTAGCAGTAAGTTGAACCCCATCTTTTCTTTGATACCTGACCATCTCTTTCTGCAATGATGTAAGCTGAGGGTATGGATGAGGGAAATTTGTAATCTGAACTAATTTTTTATCTGGCCAGCTGACAAAGTAATATTGAGTGTTTTCAGTTTTTGACTCTTTTGAAGTCAGTATTTTCAGCTTATCTAAATCCAAATCCCCTTCTTCCTGATCAGACATTAGAGCAACGACAGTTTCATAATACTTTTCCTTATTGCTCTCCCAGATTCGTTCCTTATTACCTGTATTACTGTAACATTGTTGTTCAAACCACAATAGCATAAATGAGAATGTGTGAGAGCATACTAGAAACAAGTGATTTAAGACACTTACATGTCAAACAGATCAAGGAATGGGACATTCCCTTCTGGTGTAGCACCATTTCCATTCAGTATAATGTATCTTCTTTCATCACTGTCCTTCTTTATCTTGGCAATAATATACGTCCCAGCTTGAGTTCTCCGCATCATGGGAGAACCAGGATCAGAGTACACATCTTCTGAAGATCGATCAAATAGGATGTGTGGGGTCACATCTTGAGATCTAGGAGAGATTACCCATGTTCTTATTCGGCGTGTTTTATACCAAGATTCATATACCAAAGCCAGTGAATCATCACACCAAGAAATACCTCTGTAGATATGGCAAACAGGAACATCAACCAAGATTTTAGGTTTTCTTTACAAAGGGTTTAGAAAGATTTTAGTTGCACTGCATCCAACATATCTCTCAAACCTCACCAACAAAAATAAGGGGACAAAAAGAGAGAATTTTACCGTAAACATGGTAAGGAATTTTCTTAAGAAATGCTACATAGATGCTCATGGCATGAGATGGATATAAATACAAATAACAAGCCAGACTATTCTTTGCAAGAATGATTATGAGTCCAGTGTATTAAAGTGGCGTGCAAACCAAATGTCGGTCATGATGATCAGGCAAGAGAATAGATATAATAGCAAGTACAATATTAGGATAGATAATTTGAAAATGGTCAAGATATGGCACTGAAACCAGTGTCAACTATAAACCTCGGCAGTTTGCAGCACATTAAAAATACTAAGAAGGAACAACTGATTTTGGAAAAGGATCCAATAATTTCCAAGTATGCCATTGTGAATACACTGACATGTAGATAAATATAAAGAGAGGAAACCAATGTAAATCAATAATTTTTATCCGTACCCATAGCGGAGATCGAGCTTGTGTAATATCACTGGCTGTTCACCTTCTAGTGGTTCAGCAGGCTGTGCATAAACTATATCACGAGGAGAAATTTCCACCTTTGCATCACCTCCATCTTGAGTTTCCACCCTAGAGACATCAAATGAAGCAATTTTAAAAGATAAGGAAAACACAAAACAAATGAACATATAACAAATGTGACTATAAAACCAACAACGTAAATGCAAGGAAAAACATTCAGCTTCTTATAATGAATAAAGGAAATCTAAAATTTGATTGGGAATGAAGGATGAAACATCTAGTTAAGAAAAGTGCATGAAACGAGAAAACCAAAAAATATCCATAAAAGGGGAAAGAAGATATGGTCAGTGAAGAAAAATGCCTTAGGTAAACCAACATTGACCAGCAACATGAGTTCTTTAGTAAAAAAAATAACAAAAATCTATATTTGAATGCCTGAACATAATATTCCATAAGCACAGACCCTCAAATATATATGATGCAAGATCAACATCCTATGTTCCTTGGCAGGGGAGGCTATGGATGTACTTTCCAGTAGTGCGAGTGCAAAATATTCTGGAAATGTCATAATTAAACTCTTAATCAATAACAATAAACAATTCCACACTTATAATACACACATCCAGTCTGTTTGTGCCCTTCAAGTGGATAATATGAATGTGTAAGGATACATGCACACAGGCATACTTAGCTATGCACAGGAATGATTGCTCTTATAAACTGCACACTTAGTACTATTTACATGTCAATGAACTTCATCACTGAAAACACAGCTGGGAAATTTAAGTTTTCAAGCACTTAAGAATTTTAAGAGAAAAATAATGAAAACAATAAAAAATGCATATTTAAAATGTACCCCAGCTGAAAATATAAGTTAAAAACTCAGATCTGTACCAGTAAAGTGATGATGGCTTGTCCGCTCTCCAATTAATGGAACGCATCCCTTTTCGAACACTATTGAATGCAATTGGAATGTCCTCAGCAAGGGGCAAGTCACAAAGCTCCCTGACTACTTTTCCATCAGCACTCCACAACTCTACCTTCTTTGGAAATCTTCCACAAGGTACAATAAAAGAGTATGGCCTGTGAATTGAACTAATCAAAATGTACTTATGATCTGGGGAAGGGTCCATAGAAGTATAAACAGCTGGTGGGCCAATATCCTTTGTAGTACCATCCAAAGAAGCTAAAACAAGCTGCGAGGTTGCATAGTAGTCAAACAAATCTTCATCATATTCATCCTTCAGCAAATCCTGAAATGTTCTTACTTGAATAATGTTTTTCTCCTCATTAGACTGAACTTTTGGACCACCGGGAACCAAAGGTTTCTTTGGTGGAGCTCCACGGGATGATGGAATGGTGGAAACTAACAACGAAGAGTTACCTACCCAAACATAATTATCAAAAACTGCATTCAAATGTACATTAGGTGACTGAAATAAAGGTCTAGCTTTCCCTGTTTCCACATCCGCAATCCATACTCTGAATTTACTACTATCACTGTTCTCCTCATTCACACGAATGCTAAAGGATAAATGCCAACCATCAGGAGACCAACTTACAAAATTTATCTTCGCACCATCAGGGAAACCATGCACCTCCGTCTCCGGGCCCAACGTACCATCAGGAAGAATTTGATGGATCCCTACACCGGTGTAGAATGACATACGACTCCTAGAATTGCAGTTTCCATCAATACGTATACCAGCCAACTTTTCCTCTGGCCTTGCTAAATCTGCTAGTGGAGGTAAAGCTCTTCGCTTTAGAAAAATAATCTTGTCCCTACGTGGTGAAAATGACAATGCAGGAACTGGTGGAGCATCAACAATGTCCTTGATATCAGGTGGAGGATCTCGATACTTTACTCCTGAAGTTGACTCATCTAACATCAATCAATCAAAATAAATGTCAGCCACTAGAAACAGTGATGTAATCTAAAGTTCTAAGAAATAATATAGATATGGAGGGATATGGATTTGACAACTGTGTTCAAATCCAATCAGAAGCTCAAAATACTATATGCAGTATTTGACTGAAAATGAAGGGAATCTCATCACTTCATGTGCCAAATTTTTCAGGAGTTTAAACTTTAAACATTGTTGATGTAAAACTCTACACTGTCAGTGAAAATAAGGTGACACATCAGCGGATTAAATAAAATATTTCACTATTTGTAAAACATTTTAACTAATTTTAAATCGTTCACTAATACGGTTAATAGTGTATTAATTATCAGAAATTTTACTCCATATGATCGATCAACAGTATGAACATGTATTAAAAGATTAACAGCATCATCAATACTTGACGCTTAAAGCCAATCAGCATATCAGTTTTGCAATAAAACCTCTAACTGTAAAAAAGTAAAGAAATGCATCTTGAGCTAACCTTCGTAATCAAGGGAAGTAGCGGCGGTAGCAGAGGAAGAAGTGGAGCCATTGGAGGCACCGCCAGCGCCGTCTTCAGCAGGGATAGCACCGAGAGGTGCTAAATTGCGCAATCGCGAGGTAGCCATGGAAGAGAAGTTAGGAGCGATTCTGTTATGAGGTGTGAGGCGCAGTGAAGAAGCAAGAGGAAGAAGAGAACAATTTGAAGGAAGCGATAATGGCGAAAAAGGAACAAGAGTGAGGCGATGGTATATTTTTTGAAGTCGCATCATTGATAAAATAATAATTCTATTCCTCTTTGATATTCTCTCTCTCTCTCTCTCTATCTACTCTCTATTTCCGTCCATATACACGCTGCTACTCATGCTAACTAAGTAAAGGAGACCCCGTTAGAAATAAATAAAACATACAATGGAAAAATTAATTAATTGGTCCTATGCAAAGAAAAAAAAGTACCATGAAATAAATCATTCATTCTCAATAAAAAGTGTAGCCAGTTTATTTGTGTTGTTTTTTTAAAATAATAATTAAAAAAATATGTTTACTGAATTTTATAATTATTAATAATTTAAAAATAATATTTTAATATTTTTTTGCAAGTTAAAAAAATTAAAAATTAAAGTATACAAAAACAAATTAAGAAAAAATGAATTCAGTTTTAATCTTACTCGATTTATAATTTAATAATGTAATTTTAACTTCATATTCTCTTTAAAAAACGAATATTGTATTACTTTTTAATTTCAGATTAAATAACAAAAGTAATAATAAATTAGTAAAAGTTTGTAATATTTAATGTAATGTCTGTGATTTTAAAAAGAATGTGATGTATTTTTTAAAAAGAGAATCAACGTGGGCCCTATACTTTAGTTAAATGTAAGTGTTTAATAATTTATTAAGAATGGTTTGGTAATAAAATATTCTAGTAATGCATGATGCGAGATTATACGTGGTAACTTTCATTTTGTTATAAAAAAAAATATCAAAATTGTTATCAAAAAATAAAAAAAAATAAAAAAATATCAAAATCCTTTTTTTTTTTTTTTTTGGGTAAGCATCAAAATCCTATTTTTTTAAATAAATAATTGGGTCATTTATAATTTTTTAAACCTACAAAAATGTAGAGGAAGAAATTAACTTAAAAAGTTATTAAGTTTACTATTGGGTCATTTATAATTTGTTTACATAGTGCAATTCAAAAAAATATTTTAAAAAAATGTTAAATTTTAAATGAAACTTGTTTACTAATCTTTGTAAGTTGATTAGGCCTTATTTTAATCCTCTTTTAATTTTTATTTTTATTTTTTTGGTGGATGAATCCTCTTTTAAATTAAAAAGTATTGTTGGAATCTCATAAATCTGTATTCTCTATAATTTAGCGGTTTAGCACTTTAGCCCATCAAGGTACTGCACATTATGGGATGTTCTTTTCTTGTTTTTTTGGTAAAAACATTATGGGATGTTCTTACCCATATTGATTGTGACACAAAAATTACTCAATCCATTATTTATTTATTTATTTTAATAAATCAATCCATTATTCTTTACTTATTCTTTACTTTAGCCCATCAAGATACTGCACATTATGGGATGTTCTTTTCTTTTCTTTTTTTTGGTAAAAACATTATGGGATGTTCTTTACTTATGCGGTCAAACGAGCCAGCTCGCAGGTTGGGTTTCTTTTTATATAAAAAAACCCCAAAATATATTATACAAAAATGGACAAAATTCATACATATTGTTATCATTTTTCTTCCTTCTCTAAACCTAAGTCCCTAATCTTCTCACATCCCTGCCATTTTTATATTGTTAGGTTGTGTTGGCTCTGTTTGATTCAAATATCTTATCCACTTGGTAGCAAGTGGTTCTGATTGTTTCTTGATGTTGATGCAAATTTGTTGTGAAGAAAATTTGAAACTAAAATATTTTACTTTTATTTCTCATTTTGTAACCCTTTGTTTAAGCTGATGGAAGCCACATAGCTGGTGCATTAATACAATAGGGTCATTTAAATAGACTGAAAACGAGCCAACTCGCGAGCTATTTTCGAGTCAATCCGCGAGCCAATTTTCGAGCCAACTCGCGAGCTATTTTTTCAAATCAACCCGCGATCCAACCTAACCCGACTCGAGTCGGGTTGGGTTGGATTTTCTGACTCATTTTTTTTTTTCGAGTCAACCCTAACCCGACTCGTTTTTTCGGGTTGAATACGGGTTGGGCTGGGCCGGGCCGAGTTAGCCCGTTTTGTCAACCCTAGGCTCAATAAGCATGTCTAATTTCTAGCTTTAGGCTTGACTCGATGGCCAAATAATTATGTTTTAAGTTTTTGCATGTTTCATTAGAACTTGAATAAATATTTTTTATTTTTTTAAATGGTCTATATTTGAAGGAATAGGATATTGTAACAACCAATTACGATTACTATCTATCAATATTACTATCAATCAATTTCACCGTTAGATTGATTATCTTGATCCAACAGTTATATTTATTTTCATCTTTGTATGATTATGATTTTCTATATTTAATGTTAAATATAGAAAATCATAATCATACAAAGATGAAAATAAATATAACTGTTGGATCAAGATAATCGATCTAAAAATGAAATTGATTGATAATAATATTGATAGTAATCCTAATTGGTTCTTACAATCTCCTACCCCATCTTTGAATGTGTTTGAAGGTCAATTTGTTAATTAAAAAAAGAGGTAGGCCATATAAATTATCCGTTAAATCTGATGAATCCGAAAACTTGTCTATTTGTCACTAGCTCCTACGATTTCGAATTCTTGGATTTATATTCTTTTATCAAAAGTCCAATTATATTTTAGTAATACGATAATAGTCCAAATAATTTTGGGTTAGAAGTTACAACATATAAATAATCCTCGAACCCTCAGACATAAGCCCACACATTCCTCCACTTCCCATGATCTAGAATAGCCTGGATCACAACACCGGCAACAAGGACGGATAGCTCATGTGTCTGCATTACAAGAGATATATTTTTATATAACAAACATTCATTGTTAATTTCAAACCACAATCTTTTCGGCTCGTCCAATTGCTCCTCCACTTCTCGTCCAGTTTCTTAGTTTCCAGTCAGGTAAATTCCTCATTTATTCATCCTCTCAGAACTTTGCGCTGTGTTGTGTACATATGTATTGTTGTTGTCCATTTTAATATTTTGTGTACTTGTGTCTTTGTTTACCTTAACCATTTCAATATTTTTATGTATGTGAACCTGTAGATGGTAGAGACGAGAAAAATATTAAAAATATGAGCATACGGATGCTTACCAGATAACTTGATTTGGTCCAATGCTAATTGAATCAGTTTCAGGTTATAAAACATGAGTTTTTTTTTCTTTATCAATTTTCGGTCATGTTTTCGTTTGGCCCAATGCAGCCAGAAAATATTATAAAATTTATAAAAATAGTAATAAATTATATGAAAAAACATTTCTTCTTTTGAATAGAAATTCTTTTTCTGCCATATTTATATAAAAATAAGCAAGTCTCATTATATATAGAAGAAAATAATGAAATTCACTTTATTTTTTTTTACGTGTGACAAAAAAAAATTTTACAGAGCAAAAATAGAAATATTACATCCTAAATTGTATGGATCTGGATTCTCTTACGTGACTATATCATGTGATACAAAGGTGGATCTAAAATGTTATATTAGAAAATTATAAAATCATAACTGTTGATAAATTTTATATAATTGTGAGTTTTTCACGTGATATGGTCATGTAATTTTTTACATAAGAAGATCCATTTCAAAATTGTAAAGTTTTTATTTAAAGATAATTTCGAATGTAACAAAATTATCTTATTCTGGATTCTACGTGGAATATCATAATTGGTTGCAATCGGATAAGAAACATGTGTACACAAATCCTTACCAGCCTCAATTTATAATATGTTCGGTCCTTCTGATCCAATCTGATCCAGAAATATCATCATAAACCCACCCACAAGAGAAGAAGAAGAAGGTGAACGAACAGCACAGAGGGAAAAGAAGAAGAAGAAGAAGAAGAAGAAGAAATGGCAACGATAGCAGGTCTGAGCCTGTCAAACCCCAGGGTTACCTTCAAGGCATCAGGTTCGCTGCAAAATGCCCAGGCCATCAAGTTATCACCACCACTACTCAGGCGAGGGATGATCGGGTCGGGTCGGATGGTGGTGGCACGACCCGTTCGTGCTGCGCCAGAGAGAATATCGGAGAAGGTTGAGGAGAGCATTAAGAATGCGAAGGAGACGTGCGCGGAAGACCCGAGTAGCGGCGAATGCGTGGCGGCGTGGGATGAGGTGGAAGAGCTGAGCGCGGCGGCTAGTCATGCAAGGGACAAGAAGAAGGAATCCGACCCGCTTGAGGATTACTGCAAGGACAACCCGGAGACCATTGAGTGCAAAACTCATGATAACTGAGTCTGATCTGAGAGTCCTATTTTTAACTAAAACTGTTACATGATATGATTATGAACCAGATTTGTAATGTTTTTTTTAGCATGATCCATGGCATCTTAAGAAGTGTACCAGCTCTCATCATAGATTCCTAGGAACTTCTGTTTTAATCAAAGGGAAATTATCAATTGTGTTGTCGTTTGTTTGTTTTTTTTTTTTTTTTTTTTTTAGTGTTATGATGTCGAAGAACATGGTATCTGTGGTTAGGTCAAATTGACGAAAAGAGATATCAGATGTGCGAAGTTAAGATCTATTTAGCAGCTCAGCGTTTGCCATTCACTTTTGTGTAATTCGTTTATTATTCAATAATTTTGGAATGAAAACCTAATATGTTGGATCCTTGGTCTGGCTCCTTAGTGGGAATATCTGGACAATTCTCCATTCTATGTCCATATTTTCCACAACCGTAACAGATGAGATGTAAGCCCTCGTATTCTATCTTCTTTATTTTTCCTTCCACTTTGTACTCTCCTTGAAGAGGTTTCGTGAGATCCAACTCAACACACAATCTCGCAAACCTTCCCCTAGCAAGTGATGTGGTAGCTGCGTCAATCTTCACAAATTTCTCTAGCCAGTTACCAATGCTTTTAACCAGTGGCGGAGCCACTTGAAAGGTAGGTGGTGCCTTGGCACCACCTAATTTTTTAAAATGGTATAGATTTTCTTAAATTTTTTTTTCATACAGCCTTTATATTAGTTGGATTTTTAAAAACAATATAACTTTGGCACCATCTAATTCTATTGGCTGAATCTTTTGGCACTACCTAACTTTTTTCTCTGGCTCCGCCACTGCATTTAACCAACTCCGTATTCACGTACTCTATAGGAAACTCAGGAAGACGAATCCAAGCTATGACCTTGTTGATCGTAGCATGAAAAGGTTGGAAATCAGGTTCCCAAGATCTAATTGCTAGATAGTGGTCAAAGATTACCCATGGCCCTGCCGTGAACGCAAACTCCATATCTTTTTTATTCTCAAACCGAACTAGGAATATTCATTCTCCAGGTCAGTCACAAAGATTTGACCCTCCCTTACCCACATATTTTCCAGTTTTTTCCTCATGAAAATTAGAGATACCTTCTTTCCTAATAACTTCACGAATATGGCTTGATGCCAATTCTTCCAAGCTCTTTTTTTAAATTCAGTCGACAATCTGAAATTCATCATGCCATCCGCATCTTCCTCACACATAACATCTGGTTTGTCCTTCAGATTTTCAAAATTTGGCTCTTCTGGTTGTTCCTCCATTTTCTCTTCATTCTCCTTTTCAAAATCATCTTCCCATTCTCCATTGTGACGCATTAGGATTTCCTTGAATGATGCGTTTCCAGACATCCAGTCTTCATCCCTTGGAGCCCTGGTCTGGTCCTCGTAAAAAACTCCATCTCCCCCTTGCTTTTTTTTGTACTCCTTTGAAGAATATCCTCCTCCTCTGAGGAACGAGACTGACCCGCCGTCGTTGACATGCTCTAAGGTTCGCTGCGCACCTCGCCTTTCTCAATCTTCGGGTACTCTTCTGACGTGCCTTTCTTTCTTTTTCCAAAGGTTATTCCTTTTTGTATTGTACTGACCATTTTTTTATTTTATTTTTGAAAAACATTGTATACTAAGAGATAGAAGGAGTCTTGATTCATGGGTAATCACCATATGCAACACTTGTATCACTCTCTATCAAATTAAGCAGTATTACATCCTTAGCAATTTCTCTCATCTAGGACTCTTCAAAAGATATGGCGTATAGCCACACATTTTAACAAGTGTAAAATTAATCTTATGTTACATAAGATAGTGTATTTTATGTTGTGAAACAAAATTAATTATAAGGTGAGACCCATCTTGATTTTTTTTTAGTGGGTCCCACCTTGATTTTATTTCACAACATGAGATACATTATCTTATGCAACATAAGATTAGTTTTGCTCTTTTAACAATAATCTTAAAAATCCGGAGAATATTTAAAATAATAATAATAATGTAACTTTGCTACGCAAACTATTGAAGAATGATATATGCAGACATATCGTCTATATTCTATATAATTATAGAATTTTTTTATGAATATTTTAAATTAATTTATTAAATATTGAAATAATTCTTATTATTAAGAAAATATAATTAGAATAAATTCTATACGTCTATTTTTTATTAATATTTTAATCTTATATGTATATATTCTTTCTATATTAAAATAATATGTATGCTTCCAATTAAAGATATATGTATTCTATTAAGAGGAAGATTATACTTATAATCTATTTTTATTTACAATCTTTACAACCATAATCTTAACCGTTGATTTCCGCCAATCAACGATTATTATTTTCGTAAATTAAATTTATTAATTAATTATTAATTCGCAATAAATTATAACCGTTAATTGACGGAAATCAACGATTAAGATTATGGTTGTAAAAGATTGTAAACAAAAATAGATTGTAAGTATAACCATCCTCTTCTATTAATCTATTAGTGCATGTCTATAAATATTAAGAATATTCTTCTGTTAATATTAATAACATTTGTAAAATGTTTAGAAATTAATATGAAAAAAATATCCAAATTGAATATTAAAAAAATTCTATTTCTATTCTATTTTTTCATAATCTTATTTATTATATTTGATTCTATTTGTATTATTATCATATTCCTTAGATTTTTTTTAAAAAGAATTTTACGATGTATCCTATTAAGTATATGAGATAATTAGATTTAGAAAGAAAAAAGAACGGTGAGAATTAAACTTACCATAAATATAAACCTTCCCAAAAAATACAATTTTTAATTTGACGTATCTATCTATTAAATTACCATAATTAATTTATTCAATTGACATACTTAACTGATTTATAGATGATATAAAAATAGTAATCAATATCAAATTCAATGTTAATATGAATCAATATTTGTAAAACCCGATCAATCAAATATAACATATATTTCTCAATTTTTATATTTCAAAATACTCTTTATAAGGAGTAGAGGCATGAGTGTTAGCCTAGCTACTTTTTCAACTTTGAAGCAAAGGACATCAAAATTACATGCGAGAGGTACGTAAATCCTGCTTTAGCATTGCTTCAATTACCTCTTTGATAGGAGTGTATCAAACAGTTTCTCACATCATAGAGTGTGCTATCAATTTATTCATATGATTCATGCCTCTCTCCCTTCCTTTAAAATTGTGTTAATATTTTTGGTATAGTAACGTTTTTGCTTATTTATTTTCTCAATTTTCAGATTTATACAAACTACATCCCCGAGGGGCCAAGCATGGACTTTAATGGCAAACGCGTCAGAAAAATGGTTTTCATTCTAACTTTATCACTCTGGTTTTGCGAATTACCAAACATGTTTTTTTTTTGGGTCCGTCGCTTCTCATGTGACTGCTGATGAGAAAAGTTGCAGCAAATTTTTAACACTAGGATACATGTGCGGATCCTAGGATACACGTGCGGATTCTATAAACAAAAAACAAAAAAAACAAGGATTTGAACGCGTATCCTGTGTTGCTGCAAGTTTTCCTTTCTGCAATCACATAAGAAGTACTTTCCCCCTCTCTTTTTTTGGTAAAATGTTTTCTTTCACTTCACCAACTCTATTTATTAATTGTTTCGGTTAAAATTACTGTGATTCATTTTAATTTTGTTTTATATCTTTTATAAGGAATGCTTACTTAAAATTGATACTTCACCTGGGTGGGAAAAGTCCGCCACTAAAGTTTTGAAGATCTTTAAAGGTTTTATACACATTTACCTTTTGCATGATAATTTAAAATTTTGATGAAAAAAGAGTACCACATTTTTAAATTTATGGTTTATTGATTTACTTGCTGATAAGATGATCACCATATGCTGATAATTTTAATTTGCTACTAGCATCATATATTATTGTTCTTTACATTATCCAACAATCAAAACAAAATAGAAAATAAAAAATGTTGGCCTTTTTAGTTTTTCTTAATAGTTTGCCTCTACCATGTATTATTTTATACTGCAGAATGTATAATTGTATATCTAAATTGAGTATCAACTAGTTTTTATTAGTGTAAAGAACCATTTGAACTAATTCACAAATTTAATTCTAATCATGTTATTAGAAACATATATCTTTTGGGTACAAGACTAGTGATCATAGTATGTCACTGTGTTCAAATAAAAGTAGATACTTGAAAAATATTGGAACTAACAATTATTAGAAGTTTCATGATTCCCCTTTATAATTGATATAGTCATCGTTGTGCCATTTTCTTCAAACTTTGATTTTGTAAAGTTAAAAACAATGTTTTATTAAATCGTTGCAGTTTATTACTGCAAGTTATAGAAGAAGAAGAAAAGGATATCTCTTGCATATTTTTGCATTTGGATAAGATAAACATTAAAATACACTTTGGAGGAAAAGTTTAATTTGAAATTTTTACTACATTATTGAAAATTCTATACACACTTATTCTGCATTTATAATTGTTTATAACCTTCATTTTGTATTTGTAATACTCAATTTATCATATTACAATTTCTTTCCTTGTACCTTTACCTTTGGTGACATTTGTAGTGATTTATTCAAAAGATTTCTCAGATTCTCATGATTTTTCTTTTTCTTTGCCAGACCTGAGTTGCAATATCGATCCATCCCGTGGGTTTATTTATGTAAGAGGTAATTATACAAATCCGGCATACATTTTGAAGTGGATAAGGAGAGGTGGCAAACATGCTACAATTCAATGGATTCATTATGATATTCCAATAGATGATCCATACCAATTCCTATATCCTGATCCATATCATCAGTCAAGATATCCTCATGTCCCTTATCATCAATTCAATCTTCCTTACTATCCTGGGTATAACATGGCACAAAATGGTCTTCCATATCAATTCAATCCTCCATACTATGGATCTTACAATCCTGGGTATAACATGGCACAAAGTGGTCTTCCATATCAATTCAATCCTCCATACTATGAATCTAACATGGGACAGGGTAGACTTCCCAACAGACAACATGCTCTTGGATATGAATCTAGTGGATCCATTGAAAACAGCTCGATTAATTCAAGCATTCAGCTAGAAACCAATGATCGAGCAAACAATCTACATACATATAAGCAATCATTTTGGACATCCACTAAACAATTTTTTAAGAACTTACAACTGTCATGCTTACGTAATAGTTATTAGGAATTGGATACAATTAGAACCTGTTACCTTCTGCAGACTACCCAACTTAATAGCTTTCATTTGTTATTTTCTTTAATTGTATTGTTGGTTCACTGTTACTTCGAACCGTTTTATCTGCATTTATTAACTTTGAAATACATCATAAGTATTCTCCTTTCTGCACTTGATGTTTCCCAATGTCCGATTTTTATTTATTTTTCTCTGATTTATTGGCAACATATTTATATTACTATGGCTTGCTCGATCGCTTACAGTATGATTTGGGAATCATTATCATGAATTATTTTCTCATTTATTAAATTAAATTATTGGGGCAAAGGCTCTTACTTAGGAGATAATTTATTGTGAACCGAGACCACTATTTTTTAAGTGATCCCTTAGTGTAAATAGGAGGGTAAAATTGGAAAAGAAGAAAAATAACAAGAGTAAAAAGGGAAAGAAAAATTAATGATGTGAGAGAGAGCATCAAAAGATTTAGTGGTCCTAGACCATATTAAATATCTCCCTTACTTAGCAACCATGTCGCGGATAAAGTTTACATTCATCGGATAAATATGATATTTTCTCATCATATAATACCTTCCAAATTTCAATAATTGCAATTTGTTGTCTTTTTGCTTTCCAATAACAATCACCAAATTTTACTCCGTAATATTCTTTTCAATCTCTACAACTATTAGTTTAATTGATTTGTAACACTTAAATTTTATTACTTTTTTAGCTATTTATTAAAAAAATATTATTTCAACCAATAATATTTTTATTTAACTTTACACACCTATAATATATGTAATAAGATACGAGCCTCCGGTATCCTTAAGATACAAAGCAAAGGAAAGAGAGTAAACATGACTTGAGTCCTTACTCCTGAATTAAGGAAATACAGACAATGAAAGGGGAAGAGGACTACCACCGAAAGGAGATCTTCAAATTCTCTTCCTAAACTTTCAGATTGAAAGGAGAGTTGCGGTTATAGTTTTTAGGTAGAATGGCTAGTTCCTATGGGTGTTTGACCGTACTACCACATTTTTTAGTATAATATATCAGAATGTCACGAAGGGAAAATATTTTTCCTGCCACACCATCATAGTTGCTGACTATCTCAGCTACTTTGGACCGACACGTGCCGCTTCTCCCGTTGCTGGAAAAGCCTGCGAGGCCTGGTTCACTCTTTGAGCATAGTAGCTTCCTTCAGCAGCGACTAAAGACTACTAAAAACTAGGGGTGTTCAATGTTCATCAACCGATCCAAACCGATTCCAACCGCGGTAACCGAACCGAAAAACCGAGAATCGAATAAAAATCGCAAATTTTAATTGGATTGGATCAGTTTTCGGATGGGTTGATGAAAATCGATCCAATCCAAACCGATCAAATATATTAATTCCCCTCTACCTACTTGGGTCTTTCCTCCCATCATAGCCCAAAATTTTTTAAACCCAAGACCTATTAACCCATCAACTAAACCCAAGAAAAACCCAGTCACATCTCATCAACAAAAATTTAATTGTGTAAAGTTTCATATCTCATTGTAAAAAAAAAACTATATTATCATTTACTTTTCTGTTTAATTTTTTTTTTACAAAGCCTATTATACAAAAATTGTTATTTGCACAATAACCATAAAATAAATTTTAAGATTTTCAAAAAACCGAAAACCGATCCAATCCAAATCGAAAAAAATTGAATTGGATCGGATTTGAAAAAAATTCAAACCGAATGGATGATGACATGATCAAACCAAATAGATTGGATCGGATGATTTTTGCTTCCAAAACCGATCCAATCCGGACCGCGAACACCCATACTAAAAACCCAATAAATGACTGTCGGCGGAGGCAGGATAACACGCTACCAAAGTCGCTCATGTCTGCAGCTACTATATGTTGGGTATGGCTCATACTTCGCATACTGATGAGGGCCCTAATTATCAGGGTCAGCAGAAAGGCAACTGGGATTCCGCTCCCAGGTGAGCGGGCGGGGGTCCGGGGGAGCCGCCCCGGCGGGGGTCCGGGGGGCAGCATCTCCAGGCTCGTAAAGGCTAGGTACTGTTGTGGGCCTCTGTTTTATTGTAATTTTCTTAGCAGTTTGAGCTTGGGCCCATGAATAGCTGTTGTTAGGATTTTGTAATCCTATTTATATTTGCCTTGTAAATCGAGAGACTTGTAACTAGTGGCGGTGAGGTGAATATAGTACAGACAAGCTGAACGTAGCCTAAATTAAGTGAACCAGAGTAAATCGCTGTGTCTATTCTCTCTCTCTCTTTCCGTTCTCGATTTATGTGTTGTCGATTTCCAATACTATAGCCTACCTAGCCTTGTCAGTTCTTGCACTTTTCCAGAACCATGTAGAACAATATGCAGAGGCGGATTCACATACAAGAGAAGGGGGGCAACTGCCCACCCTTAAAATTTGATGTAAAAATACAAAAATATCCTTCTCTTAAAATTGAAGTTTTTCCAATTTAATTTCGGGGTAGGATATTATAACAACCAATTAGGGTTACTTCCAATGTTACTACTAATCAATTTCACCGTTATATCGATTATATTGATCCAACGGTTATATTTATTTCCATCTTTGTATGGTTATGATTCCCCATATTTAATACTTTATATTTATTTTCAACTTTGTATGGTTATGATTTCCCATATTTAATATTTTTACATTAAATATAGGGATTTTAACCATACAAAGATGAAAATAAATATAACCGTTTGATCCACATAATCGATCTAACGGTGAAATTGATTGGTAGTAACCCTAGTTGGTTGTTACGATATTCTACCCCTTTAATTTTCCTCCTTTTATTTTATTTTTTCGTGATTTTTTTCTCCTCCACCTTCATTATTCAAACCTGCATCTAGATACTAATTCATCTCCTCTCAAACCTCAATCTCCATTATTGGAAGATGGAACATTTGCTTCTTCCTCCATCATCGATCCAGTTGAGTCGCAATCTATCCATATCTAGATCTAAATCAGACCCATAGAGTCGGCAGCTGCTCGCAAGTTACATTCCACACTAGACCTAGATCTATATGTACTTAAACTTAGTGCCCACCCTTCGTTAATTTTCTGGATCCCGCAGTCACAATATGTCACCATATGTTACTATAGTGAAGTAAACGGTGGTGCAGTTTTTTTGCCAAGCATAGTCGCTTCCTACTATGGCTACTATAGCCCATCCCATCCGCGTCAGTTGGTGTAGAGAAAAGGAACTTTTTCAAAACCAAAGTGGCTTCCTTGTATGGCTACTTAAGTAATTTTTTCAAATCACAACCGGTCTTCTTCCTCCACGCATCAAGTCTCCTTCCCCAACGGTGAACGTCCTCCACCTGAGTGATAGATCGAGTTTGAAGCTTGAAACTCACCAACTTGGAAACTTGAAGTTCACAGCCCTTAAGGTAAGTTAAAAAAAAAAGTCCTTCCATTCTTTAATTTTATGTGTGTGTTCTGTTGTTTCCCATAACGTGTGCATGTTTTGTTGTTTATCTTCCTCTTTTCTTCAGTTTGAACGTCCTCCATGAGTGATGACTGCTTATGCTTTTAACGTGATGAAATTTATTTAATCATCTATTAATCAAAACTGAACTTTTTTTTTTTTTTGGAAAATAATCAAAACTGAACTTTGACAATACATGGAAAACGATTAACCGTATATAATGACTGAATAATGAATCACATCTTTCTTGAGTTTACAATGTATATTTTTATTTTATGAGTTTTTACAATCAGTATTTTTTTATTTACCTTTACTGAGTCTTAGAAAAAATGATATTTAAATGTAAAAAAAGAATTTAACATGTTGTCACCCTAGCCATTCCTTATGGTTAAAGATGGTTATTATACTGATCAGATTATTTTGTAGAATCACAGGTGATTGCATGTCAAAAGTTTGGACTAAAACATATATAATTGATATGAATAATTTTTTTTAAAAATGAATTAATTTAGGTGAAAATTATAGGATACCTAATGTTATATTTTTAATTTTTAATTATAATTATAAATGAACTTTATATTGCATTTAAAAATTTGTGTTGTATATATTTAATTTATTGAAATTATTATTGGGGACTTGAAATATTAGAATAAATAATTTTTAATTTTTAATTTTTTTATTTTTTTTTATTTTTTTAATATAAGATTAAACCATAGATTAATTGATATGAATTATTTTTGTTAAATGAATTAGTTTAGGGTAAACTATAGGATACTTAATATTATATTTTTAATTTCAAATTATAGTTAGAAATGATTTTTATTTTGCTTTTAAATATTTGTGGTGTATATATTTAATTTAATTAAAATTATTATCGGGGACTTGAAATATTAGGGTAAATGATTTTTAAATTTTTTATTTTTTATTTTTCTGTTAATATAAGATTAAACCATAGGTGAATGATAGGAATTATTTTTCTTAAATGAATTAGTTTAAATAAACTATAGGATTCTTAATATTATATTTTTAATTTCAAATTATAATTTTAAATGAAATTTATATTGAATTAAAAAATTTGTGTTATATATAGTTAATTTAATTGTAATTATTTTTTGGTACTTGAAATATTAGGATAAATAATATTTAAATTTTTTATTTTATTTTTTCTCTTAGTATAGGATTAAACAATAATATTTTTTATATGAAATATTTTTCTTAGATGAATTAGTTTAGGTAAATTATAGGATACTTAGTATTATATTTTTTATTTTAAATTAATGTTTATAAATAGCACTATTAATGTTTAATTAATTTTGACAGATTCATGGATATTCCGACTGGTTCACCTCCTCGTGAGGGTAACACCTCCTGGCTCTCCGGGTTCTCCTTGTTGCCAAATTACTCCAGGACCTGTTGATCGCACTCTCCTGACTTTGCAGGAGAAACACATATCCACTTATGTGTGGAATGGCGTGGAGCGTCGCTGGTGAGGCCTCAGACGAAATGGAAAGGCCTCAGATGAAAATAACAGAAAGATCACTGAACAATTTTGATTCGCCGGTGAGGGGATTTTTTTTACCGGAAATGGGTAGGCTTCGGACGAAAATAAGACACAGAGCACTAAACAAATTTGGTTCCCTGGGAAGGGGATTTATTAGACCAAAGTAGCTACCTATATCAGCTACTTTGGTCTTGTCAAATTTCTGAACCCCTGGAAGTGACAGGGCTATGGTTAGTAGGTCAAATTAGCTTACACACTCAGCGACTTTGAATCAAAGTATACCATCGTCGCTTCCTACCATGGCTACTAACGTCAATTGAATGACACGTGTTCAAAGCCAGCCAAAAGTCGCTACATAAGGTAGCTACTTTGGGCAATCAGGCCACCCAGGCTCTTCCAGCCACCGGGAACTTGCCACGTGTCCTGGCAATAGTAGCTGAGTAACTCAACGACTATGGTGTCGTGGCAGTGTGGTATTTTTTTCCAAAAGCGTGGCATTCTGATATATTATAATAAGAAAAGTGGCAGTACGGTCAAACACCCTAGTTCCTATTCCTAAGTAGATGAAGGAGAGGTGATAGGTGTAACTTGATTTTATTGAACACCTTATATATATATATATATATATATATATATATATATATATATATATATATATGGGGAAAAACATTTCTACAGTCGCTGTAGATAAGCTTATCTCCGGCTAAGTAAAACTACATTGTTTTGGTCTAAAAATTAAAAAAAATACATCATTTTCTAAGATTCAACGCTCTTCAACAACAGAACAGCAACTATCGTTCCCAAACTCGTCGAGCAGAGACCTTCTCCTTCGCGTTCGCTGGTAGCCCCTCCCCTCTTCCTTCTTGGGCGTTCACTGCTCCCTTTACCATTTTCTGGCGTGCCCATGCTCCACCACCGGTAGGTAAAAAAAATTTGATCTCATTCTATTATAGTTCGTCAATGCCCTAATCTATCATGTTTGTCAATTCCCTAATCTATCATGTTATTTTAATTTATTTATGAATTTACTTATTTATTTTCTTTTCTTATTCACTGGTTTGTTTGTTTTTGCTTTTGTTTTTGTTTGTATAGTTTTGGGTTTCAAAAATCTTGTTTATTTCTTTTGTTCCTGACTATTGAGTTATTTTTTCTGTTATTCAGGAAAGGGCATGAAAATTCCTTACAGCTCGATCATTTAAAGAAAGAAACTGCATAAAAATTTGTTGTGACTTTGTATGATCGAGCTGTAAGGAATTTTGATCCAATAAATTATAATCGTTGATGGATGAAAATCAACGGTTAGGATCTAAAATGATATAAGCTTATATCTTTTAAAATGACAGATGTTATTCTCTCTCTCTATATATATATATATACCGTATTAATTATGTATTATATATCGTATTAATATTTAATACATAATCAAATATTTACATCTCTAAAAGTTTTATATTACAATATATTAAATTATAAAATCACATAAATATATATTTATATCGACGACGACTTTACATTAAAATATGTTATAAATTAGGACTAAATGTACATAGGTTCATTTTTTCTGAACTTATTTTAAATAAATTTGTCTAATATTTACCGAAATGATATCGTTTTGGGGCAAAATCATAGTGATTTTGTAATTTTAATTTATTTCAAGGATATATTAGTCTTTATCATTACAACTTTTTAATTTTTCAACTCCAAAAAAAAATTGTTTTGATGAACATTAGACAAAATTGTCTAAAGTAAGTAACATTAGATACTTTTTTCTCATATACATATTATAGAAAGAAGGACACTTTACATAAAGCATGATTATAATTAAATTATGGGAATAGTATTTCTTATGCATGTTATATGAGATAATTTTATATCCTACACATCTATAAAAAAAATATGTGAGGTCCATTTTCTTTTTCTCTCTTCTCCTCAAATGGTCTCAAACACTTTTATGTGTATGTAAGAGATAAAATTATCTCCTTCAATATGAGAAACAATAATCCCTTAAATTAAGGATAAATCACAAGAAAATCAAAACTTTATAAAAAGAGCGAGGTTATAGTTACTACTTCTTTTTCTTACTACATGTTAATGTCAAATCTTATCTATTGATTTTTGCCAATCTAATGGTTATAATTATTGAAAATTAATAATTAATTAATAAATATGATTCAATAAATTATAACCATTAAATTGACGGAAATCAACGGTTAATATTTAGTAGTAAGAAAAAGAGATAGTAACTATAACCTCGCCCATTATTTAAAATACAAAATAAACCAATCCAAACATATATTCGATCCTTATTGTGTTTAAACTAAACAATATGCATGATGTATATAATTGGTTTATGATATCTTAAATTACAGTTTTCCACTAAAAATAATTGGTTTGTGATGTGCATTGCGCCTGATGCTTATCTTATCCGCTAGCCAACCTAGAAATAATTTTACAGATGAATCCGCCATTATTGACGCTATAATCATTTTTGGCAAGAAACTATATGCAAGTGTGTTGTGGTTGGTCGTGCATCCCATCACCATGGAGGGTGTGTTTGGTACAAGAGAAATTTTTTGGTGACCGGGAATCATGATTAATGGGAATCCAGTAGAAATTGAGTTTACTTGGAATCTTACGAAAGAGGTGTTTGGTTCGCCAAAATATTACCGAGAATATTGGGTAAAAATTACTGATTCCATATTTGGTTTAGAACGAAATATGACTTGGAATATGAGGTTATTTTACAAAAATAACCCCAAACTATTTTTACTTTTGTAATTGATAGATTGAGTCTAGATTTTTATGTGTATTGGGGTATTTTTATCTCAAAATTTATTGTTGTGTTTTTCCTTTACTTGGTATTCTGATTGGTATTCCGAATTACCATATTATCTTTGGTAATCTGAATAGTGACTTTTCTTTATAAATCAAATTACCGGTAATCTTTGGATATCCGGGAATCGTAATTTATTCCTTCTACCAAACATGGTAATTACATTTACCAAAGAAGAATTATTGGTAATCCTCCTCAAAAACTTGAAACAAACACCCCGGAAGGTTTAAACGATACCTCATAAGTAAGATCTTCCCTTACGACGTCTCCGGCTTAGTCCTTCATGGTTTATTTAGAATTTTAGATGAAGGACCAAGGGGACAAAAAGGCTTTTGATTAATTTTTTTTTTTTTTTTTTTTTTTTTGAGATAGAAAATTCTCTGTTTTTAAAGTCTTGTAGAAGGGGCGGAATGGAATGAGTATATTTTATAAACCTTCTGAAATTTTCTTATAAATATTTTTTGAATTATTCTAAGTTAGAGAATATTAAAAGAATAATAAATTAATTTGTTTATTTACACTTATTCAAATTCTAAGAAATATATTTTAAGAGAAAAGTGTTTGTTATTTTAAATGACATAAAGTTATGTCATTTTAAGAGAGAGATAGATCTAAAATAATATTTTTTTATTTAAAATTTAAATTATAAAAAAATCACTCACTTTCTCTCTCATGATTTTTATTTCATGTGTCTATCTCTCTCCTAAAATGACATAGCTTATGTCATTTAAAATAACAAATATCAAATCCATATTTTAATTATACTTCCAAGTTTTCAGAAAGAATATTTGAAAGAAGTTCTTCTTTTGATTTATTTTTTTTAAAAAAAAATATGAAAGAAAAAGTATATGACATTATTTTTCATTTTATTTTGGTATGCACATTATTTTTCTTTTAAAAAAATTTAAAATTGTAAATCCACGATATAACTAATTAATTTAATTTTAATAACCTCTTGTTTTCTTTTATTTGAGAATTTATAATATCTAAGCAATTTTTTTTTTTGTAGGTTACAAGGAATAGAACACACAACCACACACTCACACACACCCTATTACACGCTCCCACACTACTAGGCTAACCCTAGTGGATTATCTAAGCAATTTTTTTAGTCTTCCTTTTCCATTAAAACCTTTTTATTTGATTTTATCAATTACGACTTCAGTTAATTAGGGATAAAAAGTGAGATTTAATTCTTTGTTTCATAATGTTCTTTTTATTTTCTCCTCACTTCAAATACACCCTTAACAATCATGGCGAAGGAATTATTAAAAGCATATCATTAAAGAAAGATCACTGGAATGATTAAAGAGTTTTATGTTTGTTATGTTACATAACATAACTCTATTTTCCTACACACATCCATCAAAGAGGTGGAGCCACATATTTTTCTCTCTCTTTCATTATTTCACTCTCTCTCTCTTATTATGTGTGTAAGAAAATAGAATTATGTTCTATAACATAAAAAACATAAAGCTCATAATTAAAATTGAGAAAGAGTCAAAGATACCCCGTTGGTCCCACAAGGAAGCCAGTCATGAATCATGATGCTTGGTAGTAATAGCTCAAGAAATTGTCTTGCCTATTTCAAATGGAATGATCCTGATTCATATGAAACACGTAAACTATGGATAAAGCTATGCGTTTATTCTCGTACATCATTTCATATCAGTTATCACTTCCGATTGATTAAATACATAACTTATGTAATAAACAATTTATTTATAAGTAATAAAAAAATTTGTTGCAGAACTTGTGGTTAAGTAATTAAATAAATAATAAGTAAAACAATTCCAAATCCTTCTCATGATATTTCGTAAGACAATCTACCAATACTAAAATGAACAATCTACCAATACTAAAATGAAGCAACTGTACGTATTAATGTTTTGTTGAATTTTTTTTTTCATTTTTTTATAGTTGTTTATCTCTCTCTCTTTTCTTGGGTAAACAAAAGGGGCTACAAGCGCTAGGAAAGAAAAGAAAAGAAATAATTAATCCTATTCGAGGAGAGACACAATACGATCCTTACCTACTGATGTAAGATCACCCAAATATAGCAAATGAATATCACTTGGGATCATAAAAAAACTCTGATCAGCGTCCTCAGAAGAATCTAACATGAAATGTTATTGAAGACAGTGGGTGATGTTATATCACGAATAGATTTGAACTCATGTATTAAGCAGAGGAGGTAGATAATCAGAATTATCACTGTGCAATTATAAATATAAAATACAGACTTACTTGATACGTATGAAGTAGACAGAATCAGAATGATGTGACAGACAGAATGATATGTCAGAAGAGAAATTAAAATTCGAGCCCACAGAACGTGTCTTCTTAAGACAATTTGCCCCCTCACTGATGCCCAAGGTTGATGGACACTTGTCTCCCAGGATAGAACGAATTCCGTCTGAAGAGTGGCGGCATTACCAGTCAACAGCCCAAACGAACACAACAATATGCCAGAGGAAATCACACCAGAGTATGAACAGGAATATGCAAAACCAAAAGGAGAAAAATTCCGGCAGAGTTTCAATGCAGAAAATCGGATAAATTTCTAAAGGTGTCGGTGTCTATTTATAGACATCGACCAGTCACGATGAACAGTCGTCGACGGCGAACCGCCGTGTCTGACGACGGCGAACCGCCGTGTCTGACGACGGCAAACGGTGACCGTTTCGACGAACAGGTACAACCGACACAACCGGTGACTGGTTCGCGAAAGGGAAGAACCGGTTCGGTTCAACATTGCTCAAAAAACCGGCGGGTAGAAACGTTTGGGTTGGAGGGAAGCAACAGATACTTTTTTGGACAAAATATTAAAAAAATTATTTTTATTACACACTAAAACATATGATCTGATCCGGGCCGGCCGGACGGCGGCGCGCGTGGTGGACCAAAGCCCACCTAGCTCCTCCCCCTACATAAAATATGTAGTGACCCAAGGGTCAAACTAGGAGAGTGAGGTGGGAGCTTATATACTCTCCCACTTTCTACTAATTGTCCAATGTGGGACTTGTTAAACCCACACACCTCTTCATCTTCCCTCTTCTCTTTTCTTTATTAACCCAGTTCTTATTCATAACCAATGGATCATTATACATTAATTCTTTCATTAATTCCAACATGAAATTGATCAACCAATCAGCACACATATTTTCTCCTTTGAGAGTTTATTGAAGATGAACGCGTCAGTCTCTATGCAACCATGTTCGATTGAGACAGAATCACTAGGGCTCACCAAATATGGTGAAGGTACAGGTGAGATGCAATTGTTCTCTCGTATTTGTTTATCTCTTTACTAATGACTCGTCCGTCACTTTCATAATACAATTTTTTATGACACAATTTGTGTACAATACCACGTATCTATAATTACATTGTTCGCTAAAGAAGCTTTTAATAAGTTCTCTTATATCTTTCAAAAAATTTTAGGGAAAAGTTCACCAATATTCTTGTGATTTGCTTCAGAATCACCTATGTCCTCGTGGTTTTTTGTTTATCACATATGTCCCTGTAATTTATAAAAAAATCACAGAGGCATATATGATAAAAAATATATCATTTTGCAAATCACAGGGGCATATATAATAAAAGAAAACCACAGAGACATAGATGATTATGGAGTAAACCACATGGGTATTGGTGAACTTTTCCATTTTTAAAATTTTTTTGTTAAGGAATATCATAAGAATTGAGATTATGGTTAAAAAAAATTAATTTGAAAATAAAGTGTTTTACGTATATTAAAAACTCTAAAAATACTTTTTCAGTTTAAGCATATACTAAAATTTAAGGAAACAAGTATAATATTTTAAATAAAAAAGAAAATATTTATAAAAAATTTAATTCTCACTATTTTAATAATTAAAAATAATTTAATAAAAGTTACTAAAAGCTCCATGAACAATGTTTTCACGACACACCGGAGCAAAATCGTTATTATAATAATTTTTATTTTGTTTATTGTCTCTTCTATTAGTATCTTTAAAAAGGACAAATCTTGATACATAGTAGTAAACTTTGTTTTATTTAAACAAAGTTTAAATAAATTAAATGATTCCAAGTCTTTTTTTTTTAAATTATTTTGGCACCAACTTCATTACACAACAATTACAAACCAATAAGAAACTATTTTATGAACTTGCACATTGATTTGTTTGCACAAACTCAAAAACTTTTATAATCATCCTAACAAAGTTTTGAACAAGTTGTCTGACAAATAATCTATCATCTTAAGATATGCATTTGGTGCACCATACTTAAAATAATAATTACCTTTACATCAACAAACAAAGCATAGACACATAATCTTACAAATGCTAAGATAACACAAAACAGGACAACCCCGAGAAGTTCCCCCATTATTCATAACACTAACGGGAACCCTACAACGGTAATTGAACTAGTGAAATCCACCGCCAGAGACCAAGAGGAACTCGATGCCAAATAACAGAGAAAGCCTCGGATCAATGCAGGAACATGCCTATCGGCTGTGTCTGGCGAGAAATGTGCCACGGTTTGAGGAGAGGATCTGGTATCGCAGGGATTTCGACAGAGAATCCGCTGACTTCTTCAGCGATTTCAAGGATGGAGTTAAGAAAGCGCAATCGATCGGCCAATTCCATAGTCTGAGCCCTCAGGATGCTGTTAGCGGCTTCGATCTCAATGAATGCTTCTTCGTTGGTCTTTATGCTCTCCACCAGCTTCTTGTTCTCACCTTGCAATCTGCTGACGTCATCAGCCAGATCCTCCATCTGCTTCTGCTTCCTCATCCGCGATCGCCTCGCGGATTCACGGTTCGACAGCATCCTCTTCCTTTTCCTCTCATCGATTTGCGGATCTCCCCCTTCGGATCCAGAACTCGACAGACGTTGAATTGAAGCCATTTCCCTTGTTTAACTCGAAGGCGATTCGATTTGCGAGCAGAATATAAATATAACAGAAATAAAATAATGGAAACAGAATTCGCAGATCTAATTATTAAGAAACAATATAAAGAACAAAGGATGAACTACGAGGAGATCAAGGAATTGAGAGGAAGTTCATGAGAAAACGTAGAACCAGTACAGAAACACCACTGAGAAGGAGTGCAGCAGACGAATTCGACGCATGGTCATATAAATTCGGAAAACATTGGTGTGTTTTGCTAAAGCCCTATGCTCTCATCCTAAAACTCAAATCCAATCGGTTCGTAATAAAGGGACTAGGAAACCCTAGATCTGAAGAAGCAGATCTGATTGTAATTAATTTGTAAGAGACACAATTTTGTCAAGACTCAAAATAAGGAGCGATTAAAGAAGAAAGAAAGGAAACAATCTTAGCTGGGCGGAGAGGTTGATCGACGAAAATGGGAAGAAAAGAAAAAAGGTGCATAAAAAAAGGGATATGGCAAAGAAGGTGAGAAATAAAGGGGGAGGTTAGGTTTTATAGAAAGGGAAAGAGGAATCAAAACGCGAGTAGGTACTGCTGTAAGGGATTGATTATTAAAAGGGGGTTATTTCAATCAATGCTGATTTCGAGGGTTCCAAATAACTACGTCATTGCTGGCGTAAGCAATGGCTACAACCTTGTTCCTCCACAAATCTAATTCAACTGCTTTTACCTTTTCTTCCTCGCGGTTGCTTGAAAAATGAAAAGTAAACCAGATTTACAGACGGAATAATATAGAATCAAATGATGTTTTTACCCATGTGATTTGACGTGGATCATTTAATTTCTAATATTGTGATTAAATAAAAGGTTTTATATATATCATGTTGTAGGAAACTTGCAACATCATATCACTCTCACAAAGAGTATGGTCCCACCTTTTTTTTTTTTCTTTTTAAGTGAGACCCGCATGAAATGTATTAGAGTAACGTGACACTACAAGTTTTAGGACATATATAAAACCCTTAAATAAATTTATCATTTAATTTCAAACATTTACTTATACTGATTGTAATAATAAAAATATATTACTTAGACCTAGATGGTTTTATAAATATAAAATTCCTTAATTTTTTTAACTTTTATTTTATATAATTGTGATATTATCAAATAAACTTGTAATAAAATTAATTATTAATAAATAAATTCATAAATATTTAAATTTATTTATTTTGAAATTATTTTAAAAAAAATTAAATTTTTTTGGTGGGGATCTTAAATTTTTTAATTATATAAAAATATATTTAACATTAAGAATATTATTCAAGATAAATTAAAGACATGTTAGTTTTTTACCCAAAAAGAAAGTATTAATTATATAATTTATTTATTTTAAATTTTTTAAAAATATTATAACAATATCAAATAAAATAAATAAATAAAATAATATGAGACTTAAATTTATTTTTATGATAAAAATATAAGAACACAATATTAAATGCATATCATTTAATTTAATGAATTTATCAAATAAAATAAATTATTTATCGTCATCATGAATCAAATGTCTATATGATATATTTAAATAAATATTATATATATGTGTGTGCGCGTGCGTGCATGTGTCTGTAAAAGCTTATAAGGAATTTAAGTGATGCATTTTTATAATCATAATAGATATATTTAATACTTACTAGGGGTTAAATAATTATTTTTGTAATCATAATAAATCTAAGTGATAAATGAAACATATAACATATGCGATGAAACTGAAGTTATCCCCCTAAAATGAAATTGTAACGTGAATGTCACTTTTCACAAGACTAATATACGGCTTTTGTTATTCTGGGAACAATATGTCAAGTAATAAAACCTCATTAATACTACCCAATTATTAATATTAAATATATTTTTTTGGAAAATTTATTAATATTAAATATTTAATACAAAGGCACAAAGCCATCATCTAAAATAAAGATAAATGGCATAGGTTTAAAGATAAATTATTCCTTTTATCCTTATAAGTTATAATTTCACTCTCAAATTAGTTAAAATAAAGGATAACTCCAAGATTAATTTAATTTATATAGTTTAAAACCGTTTAAATAAGTTTAATTTTTTTCCTAATTAAAACGATTTCCTATTCAAAGCGAAAGTATAATGAATGATAGCCTGTTTCATATACAATTTATATTAAAAGAATTAATTGTATTTGATAATAATATTTGAAAAATATAATTATAGGTATGCTTTAAGACTTTGCATGAATTTTATACCTAAAATTAATTTCATTCATCACATAAATAAAAAATTATATTTCTTTCAAGTTCGATTCCACTACACAAAGATGAATGAAAAATGAATTTGCTGAAACTACCCAAAAAATCTCCGGATACAATTATAATTGATTTTGGACACTTCAAAATCTAAAACAAACAAGAACTAAACAGTGACTATATTGCATTACTTAAATATTATATACACTGTTTTGAAAGATTTTAAATTGTATGAACGAATTTGAATTTGAAGTCGAATTATCAGTCCAGATTAGTTATTTTACCTGATTTATAACTATCATGAACTTTTTGTTTTATGGAAATTGATAGGGTAAAGTATAAGTCGAACACTATTAATTTTTGGGGGTTATAGGAAGGTGTATAGGATTGGAGGAGGAGCATGAAAAATGAAAATGTGAGGGATCAAACCCTCATCATACAACATAATTTTCTCATAAATGAGACAAAAGTTGGAGTTACGCTCATTATTTAATCAAATATATTTCGAAAAATTCTTAAAAAAATTAAGAAAATTAAAAAACACCTCTGTGAAAGGTGTAAATATTTAGGTACAAGAAACGAAACATCTAACATCAACTTCATACTCGTATCTTGAAGAAGTGGGTTGATGATAATTAAGTGACTAGTTCCTTTGAGACAAAAAATGACCTTTTAATTACATAAGCTAGAGGAATAATTGATTAATTGACAAAGACAACAAATATTGCAACATTGTTCCTTGTGTTACAAAGTTGAAACATTTTCTGCTCTCTCTTATGTCACAACAACATGGAGCAGTTGCAAAGTAGGCTAGGAAAAACTTGAGTGCAACGACAAATAAGACATCTCATTCGCCACATTCCCTTGTTAATTTCACAGATTGGAGGAGAACTCATTCAGTAGAAAAACGAAAAACAATGGATGTCGATGAAGCACCATTAGACGAAAAAGCAAAGAGAATGAGAGATCTGTTATCCAGTTTCTACTCTCCAAACCCTTCAATGTCCTCCAACCACGGTAACAGCTTTTCCCAATACGCCTCCATCGATGACATCAACTCTATCTCCTTCGAACCTGATCAGTACATGAATATATTGGTAATTCTCGTTTTCTGTATTTATTTATTTTTCGAGATTGAATATGATGGCATTGTCGCTTACGGTGAAAAAATGAGTCTATCACAATTTGTTTATATTGAAACAATTACTTATGAAGGCACATAAGTCGAATTTGGAAGGGCTACTTCAGAGGCATGTTGAAATGGTAGCTGAAATAAAGAATCTCGACACTGATTTGCAAATGCTTGTCTATGAGAATTATAACAAGTTCATCTGCGCTACAGATGCTATAAAGAGGTATAGTTTTATTATAATTTTCCCCTGTTGTGATCTTTGGCCACGTCGCATGCAATTTCTATTTCATTATTTGTTACACTATGTAGTGAAAATTTGGTCTAGTTCTTTTCAGACATTCGTTTTGTGATATGCTCTTAATGTCCGTTCTATTTTGAGAGTGGTGTAATCAAATCCTTAATTTGAGAAAAGAATGACAAAAATTTGTTTTTCAAACAGGATGAAAGGTAATATGTTGGGGATGGAGGAAAATATGGAACAGCTTCTTGAGAAGGTAAGCATTTATTAATTTATTCAATCCGTCTTGAGACTTGTTTTCACTCCAGGAACTTTAAGAAAAAGAAGAGAAAGAAAAAGAAAAAGATCAGAGTTCATGAGGAATCCACTTTTTCCCCCAATGCAGATAATGTCTGTACAGTCAAGAAGTGACACTGTTAACACTTCTTTATTTGAAAAAAGGGAGCATATAGAGAAATTACATCGGACATGCAATCTTCTTCGTAAAATTCAGGTACTAAAGCAATGATACATGTTTTCCAGTTATATATGCATGATTGTTCTCTGCAATATTTATATTTTTGGATGTCATTCAGTGGTACAAAATGCCAGTTCTTTGCTAAATGCTGTTAACAGTTAAATAATTGCTTGTCCAAGTTTTTGATAGAATTCATTTATATTTTTTTGCTGCTCCTGATGATTTTAACTCTTGTGCATGAGCAGTTCATATATGATCTACCTGACAGACTACGCAAGTGCATCAAATCTGAGGCCTATGCAGATGCAGTCAGGTTCTACACTGGTGCAACACCACTTTTTAAGGTTGTGTTTGGCTGACATTATTACTAATTCAACTCTCTTGGCTACTTTTACATTTGCCCCCCCCCCCCCCCCCTGCGGGCGCACACATATTTACATGTAATGCAATAAATTTAAGATGGGATATCTTTCTTTGTTTTTCTCCTCTTTGTCAGGCATATGGAGACTCATCATTCCAGGATTGTAAGCAAGCATCTGAAGAAGCAATAGCTATCATAGCAAAAAACTTGCAGGTATATTTCTTTCGCGTTTTATGCTTTCCATCATCTTATAGCTTGATATGAGGTCCTTTTTAGATAGCTATATCCTGTCTTATTCGTATATAGAATTTATGATAAAATTGGATAAGATTAGCTTGTTCTATCCATCTTTTCTAATCCAGTTTTCTAAGCATGGTCTAAAAGTTTATGGAATACAGTGAACTTGAAGTCTCTAATATTTTGCCAAAAAAATAATCGATTGTCATTTTGTTTTTGAGAAGCTTGTCTTCATAATTTGACATTTTTTTTCTCTAACCAGGGAAAGCTATTTTCAGATTCTGAATCAATACAAGTTAGAGTTGAGGCTGCAGTGCTGCTTAAGCAGTTGAATTTTCCGGTTCGTACTGATTCTCTTTTACTTGAAACGGCATTGTACTAACTGTTGAGAGCTGAGACATGATGGGCTTTTATAAGCCATTAATTATTTTCTGAATATCTGCAGTAAATGGTGAAAAAGATATTTTTTATGTAAATCCTTTTCTTTTCTTTTTCATTTCATGAGAGTTATAGGGATTGACCATGTCTCAATCTCTCTCCTGCGGTCTTTGTTCATGGAGAGAAATAACACTATGTTATATTTGATGTTATTAGTAAAGGACATTTATTGGCAGGTGGACAATTTAAAGGCAAAGCTACTAGAGAAGTTGGAACATTCCCTTACAGACATTCAGTTGATCCCTGAAGTAATAGAAAATGCTTCACTCTCTGCCCATGAGGTAAGTAGTGTTAGACAACTATCCTTTTGTTTAATGCCCTTTCCCCCAGAAGCATATATATGCTTTTATTTACTATCCTAACTTTGCTTACTTGGGATTTTGTTCAAGTGTTACATTGTGTGTCTGGCTCTGATATATAACTCTTGCTCATAGGTCCTCTCTTTCGTCAATAAAAGGCCTATTAAATAGCTATAACCTATAGGGCCACCCATCCCTTTGGTGACAAACAACATCAAAATCATGTATCTTAGAACAACATATCTGGTTAGATATATATATGCTTTTGTGAAGCAATAAGCGATGCCGATTAGGACAAATGTGAGATAGCTATGTTGGGTAATACATTCTCGTGGAATATAGTGTCATATTATCTGAGAAGACGTGTTTAAAGGCTTTTTAACCCTTTTGCCCCTTATTAATTAATTAATAACCATTTTGCCCCTGATTCGAAACTATCTACCAATCTGCCCCTCTTCAATTGACTACCTTACATTTTTAATCGACTAAACGGTTGTTGGGAGATTTAATCGACTAAATCTCCCTACTTAATCGATTAAAATCATACTGACTTATTTTTTTTTTGTCAAATATGAAGATTTAGTCGACTAAATAGGGAGATTTAGTCGACTAAATCTCCCAGCAGCCATTTTTTGTCTGTTTTGGCCATTTAGTCGATTAAAAATGCAAGGTAGTCGACTAAAGAGGGGCAGATTGATAAATAGTTTCGAATCAGGGGCAAAATGGTTATTAATTAATTAATAAGGGGCAAAAGGGTGAAAAAACCCGTGTTTAAATGTGGCATAAAACTGTTGCAGATTCATGTGACAGAAAAGGATATGAATGGCAAGAAAGGATTAAGTTTTTTTTTGGTACATAAAGGATTAAGTTAATTGTTAGAGTTATAATTTAAAACCATTGATGGGCCATCACTTATAAGCTTAAGCTTAAACTTTTGGGTTGAATTGGTTGCTCATGTATTATAAAATGAATGTTCCAATTTATAGAGTCATCCCTCCATTTAGTGAGATAAGGCTTGGTCATTATACTGTTTCGGTTCGATCAATTTTTTATTTTAATCTTGGTTACTTTTGGTTTTACATATATGACATATCTTCTTTGATAGTTATGGTTATGAGACTGATGAATTGAGCATGTGTTACTGTTCTATTTCTCAACGTAGGCAGCCATTGGTGAGTTTGTGGAGGCAATTCGTGCGTTTCGAGTAATATTTCCTGATTCAGAAAAGCAATTAGTCAAACTTGCTCAAGACTTAGTTACCAAGTTAGTATCTATTGTTACAACGCAAAGTATTGTTAAATTTATTACGGTACAGAAGTTTTCACTATATACAAATCAACTTTTTAATTGTTTTCTAGGGACTTTCTAATTATCGAGGAGTACGTAAAGACACGAATTTGTGCGGCAGATCTACTTGGTGTTCTTCGTAAGTAGGATGACTCTGCTAGTACTTCACTCTTTTAGTTCTGTTAATTTAATTTCTTAAATTAGCTGAATGAACTTGTTTTGTTTTGTTTTTTAATTTCATGGTAGTTTTTCATATAACCTTCAAACAAATCTATTATGATTCTTATAGGCATGATTTATGTAACTGTTTTTGGTCTTCATGATTGTATGCAATGTGTTTCTTCCCTTCTAAGTAATGATTGTAAACCCCAAGGGGTGGCACATTACCAGCAGGCTGTGCCCAAAGTAAGATCACTGGTTCGATCCCTAGGCCAAGTACTTTGGGGCTAGTTCACGCTCTAAGTCACGAAGGGAAGTCTCATCCAAATGGGTGGAGACACCATGGGAAACCAAAAAAAAAAGCAATGATTATATGCACCTATTTGGTTTTGTTGTCTTCCTGGAAGTCTTTTACTAAAATGCAGTATATGTCTAATCTTATATCTTGGATAATGTATTAGACTGTAAGGAAAAGCTCGTCATCATCTCCCTTTATTGCAGCTATATATATTCTAACAGACGTTGTGCTATATCAAATTAATTACAAGAAGTAATATAATGCATTTCAATCACTATATAAATGTGTTCCCAAGAAATATTTTTCAAAATTAAATGTCAACACATATACAATTGCTTTTGGATCTGATTTTGGTTTCTTCAAATGTATAATTACACTTAACCTGGGCACAGGAGTTGTCTGGAATGATGTGCTCCGAATGGATGAAGTCTTACAGGAAGCATCTCTTCCTAATCATTCTCTTGAGGTCATCCATCAAAGTCATTGGCTCCAATTTGATTTTGATCTATAGATGTAGCTTTTCAAGCCATCATTCTCTTTTTCTCCTCACAATAAACCCTAATGAAAGTTCATGTTTAAAAATAGATTTCATCAATTAAAACTAAATATTTCCAGGCTGCCAAGGTTGCTGTCAAGCTGTATGTTCGAAATGCATTCTCTCATCTAATGCAAGATATCTCAGGTTAGTTTTATGTCTTCGTAGAAAGCTTCTGATTTTTAATTTAAGCATAAAAGTTTGTAATATTTACCTTCTCATACTTTTAGGAGAACAAAGACAAAATTCTTTGACTGCTGGATTTAGCCAATATGACATCTTGTTCGTGAAAATGATCAAAATCACAAAACGGAAAACATTACATTGTCAAGGATTCTAGTCTTATAGATTTAGCTTGATGTTTAATATATTTATATTCACCTATTACGAGCTAGCTACAAAAATAGTTAACAGACAGTTGTCTTAATAACTGTGCTCTGAAATAGTTTCCGTTTGGTAGATTCCCTCTTGAAAGTACTGAAACGGGATGGAGCAGAGGAGCGCTCGCTGGAAGTTGCTTTAGATGCTAGCATAAAAGCAGTTCTCCAAGGAGGCAGGAACTTTTTGCTGGTAACCACTTTTGTGTACATAGACTCAATAGATATCAGATTATAGTTAAGAATGTATATGCATAAAATGTCACTGTTAAAAATTTCCTATTATTTATACTTTATGTTGTTTCATGTAGGTCTAATCTCTCTCTCTCTCTCTCTATGGATCATTTCAGGATGTTCGCAAAATTCTAGATGACAACTTAGAGATCCTAGATAAACTAAGAGAGTTAATAATTGACAGGGTTCAAGAAGGATTTCAAGATTTTTTTAGGCAACTTGAGGTTCAGTTCCTATTGCTTTCAGGAAGAAACAATTATTCAACTAATCAATATCATGGTTTGACAGAGGGGGCTCAAGGTGACAAAGCTTTTCCTAGCCTTGTCCTAGTGTTGGCACAACTGTCTACTTTTATCGAACAAACTGCCATCCCAAAACTCGCCGAGGCAAGGATCCACTTGACTAACTTATATTTGATTCCTTAGAACGAATCGATATTTTGGTTCATTTTCATTTAATGCCTAGGGCATACCTTAAAAATTGCATTGTAATGTTTAGGAATTAGCAGCTTCCTTTTCTGGTGGTAGTTTTAGAGGTTATGAATATGGATTTGCCTTTGTTCCTGGAGAGATCTCTAAAAAATTCAGGTCAACTGGAGACAAGTTCTTGCAACTGGTATGTTTTCAAGTTCATAATTTATTTTCAATAGATGTACAATTTGTGGGAGCCACTGTGTCACTGTGTGTATTTTATCCTTGTCTTTATTTCTCTCACTTCCTGGTTGGTATTCGTCTTTTCCTTAGGTAACATATCTAGTTATATACAAGCCTTCTCGCTGTCTTGAAGCTTGGTTTTAACAATTTTTTCCCAGAAAAAATCTCTTTTTCAAAGGAAAAGAGGATTTTCAATATGGATAGCCATATGTCTTTGGGCCTTATAGCAGTGTCAGTTTGTATGTGAAGTACAATCTCACTAGAATAGCATAGTTGTGTCAGTATTTCACTGTGTGTTTTCTACTCTCTTTGATGAAGTAACTAGTTTAGTTGCCTGTTTATTCTTACACTCCAGCAAGCAGTTTTAAGTTTTATCTAGAACAAGTTGTTTGGGGTTTTTGGGAAGATTAGGAGCAGTTACTTGTTGATTATTTTGAGTCTTGGGCATGAATAAGGAGGGCAAGACTCCGGCAGTGTAGAGTTTGTTCTGTTTTTTTGGTGCATTTGTAAGGAGTAAATTGCTTGTATTTCTAATAATATTTTACTTTCGTTTACTTGGGATAGCATAATTAGTGTGTTTTCACTTTGGTGTTCTGCCCATGGTTTCTTTAAGTGACTTCGTGTCCGGTGTGCAAGAGGATTGACTAGCTTGATTGCACTGTTTTTATGTTGTAGCGTTTTTTCTTGAATGCTTGTGTTTTGGAGAATATTTATTCTTAATTTTTACCCGGACCCCTTCTTCCTTTGTTTGATAATGTTTCTACTATCTAAAACCAATCTACAAGTTAAGCAGCATTTTTTTTTTTTTTTTTGATACCAAGTTAAGCAGCATTTACATATTCTTTATTTGATTCTTTTTAGTACATAAATATGAGAACTCAGCGAATATCACTTCTCCTACAGAAGAGGTTTATCACACCTAGTTGGGTTAAGGTCAGTATGTTTATATGCCTTTGTTTAAAAAATAAAATAATAGTGGTTATCTTTGAAAGAGCTGGAATATAAAGTTGTTGCTTTGCTTTTCACAGCATAAGGAGCCAAGAGAAGTTCATATGTTTGTTGATTTATTTCTTCAAGAGGTTGGTATCTTATTTATAAATCAATTGTTCCGTTTTTTTATGTCTTTTAAGTTGCATTGAATTGTTTGAGGATTGTGCTTGAATACTAGTCTTGTTTTACTTTTTTTTCTATCTGGAAATTATGAGCATAAAGCTTATAGATCTCTATTTGATGAGCATGTTTAGTAATATAGAGTTACATTTTGATCTCTCTTATTTGATGTTCCAGCTCAAAGTCATAGGTAATGAAGTGAAGCAGGTTTTGCCTCAAGGTATGCGGAAGCACCGCAGGGCTGAAAGTAATGGAAGTAGTGCTTCATCAAGAAGCAACTCCATCCGGGAGGAGAAATTGACTCGGTCAAGTACTCAAAAGGGAAGGAGCCAGCAACTTTTGGAAACTCATCTAGCGAAACTCTTTAAGCAAAAAGTTGAAATTTTCACAAAAGTGGAATATACACAGGTATTGAATAATTGTCATATTAGTGATGCAAAATTTAAACAATTGGTTGCAAACAAATTTTATCAATCTTTGCTTGCAAACTGCAGGAATCAGTCGTTATGACCATAGTTAAATTGTGCCTTAAAAGTTTACAAGAATTTGTTAGACTCCAGACTTTTAACCGGAGTGGATTCCAGCAAATTCAGTTGGATATTCAATTCTTAAGGACTCCACTAAAGGAAAGAGTTGAAGATGAAGCTGCAATGGACTTATTGCTAGATGAGGTTGGAAAAATAATCTTGCCCTGGGTCTTAACTTTTTCATATTGGTGTGATAGTTTTTCCTATGAAAATATTACCATTATTTTTGGTAATTTTTATACGGTACAGGCATCTCTGGCTTCTTCCATCTTCACTATCTATCTGCTCTGCATTTTATGTATTTTTTTGGGCGCAGGTGATTGTTGCTGCTGCAGACCGATGCCTTGATCCAATTCCATTGGAGCCTCCCATATTAGATAGACTAATACAAGCAAAGGTGGCAAAAACTAAGGAACAAAATACAATCTCTTCATGAACATGTATGGAACTGGAGGCTATGATAATGTTGACCTTTCATATCTACTTCTGAGACCATATTTTCCATTTTTTTTATAATAAATTTAATATTTAATGTCCAAAATACAAGAAAGATTTTAAGAAAAGGATGATTTTGCTGTCAACATGCACTTAATAATTGTTGATTCGAAAAGGTGTCTATCATCTTAAAGGAGGATATAAAGTTGTGTTATTTTAAGTGAGAGAAAAAGATAAATAAAGAAAGAGAGAATGGACAAAAAACATAAAGACGTAGGTCTCATCTCTTTACGAGAGTGAAAGGATATAAGTTATGTTATTTAAAAGGACAAATACTTTTTTCTGGTTGTTTCGTTCGTTATAGTTTTGACAAACAAATATCTTGTAGCACATGCTAGATGGGCCACGTATGTTCCATTTAATACTACATGCCTACATGAAAGTGAAAAGATGCATGAAGTTTTCGGTGCATCTTCCATTTATAATGTAATATGTGTCTTACTTTTATTATAATGTGACATGTATTTTACTTTTATCAAATCATTAATAAATAATTTTATTTAAAATGAAATGAGAGAGTGATTTGATAAAAAAAGTAAGACACGTATTATATTGTGAGTAGAAGATGCATAGAGAACTCAGTATATCCGTAACACCCGAAGATATTTTCTATGAAAGTATTGAATAGCAAGAAAATTCTACCTAATCATGACTTGACAACTTAGTTTGGTAGTGTTCGATGGCTCTTCATGAATTGTGACGGAGGACGTTCGTGTTTAAAAATATAAAACGCGTTAAGATAAAAATTAAGATAAAAATAGCCAGATACTAATAAATTCATTTATAATTGTGCTAGCCTGAATATTTAAAGTTTGTTTGGCATATTTTTTTAAGTTAAAAGTCATTTTTAAGTTAAAGTAAAAAAAAAGTTAAAAATTAATTTAGTAATTATATAAAGTTGTTCTAATTGTTTTAAATAAAGAAAGATGAAATAATTTATTATAACGATGAATTATTAAGATAAATAATACAATTTATAAATACAAATTTAGAATAAAAATAAAACTATAAAATAAATATAAGAATCTAAAAATTTGACATAAATTTAATAAGAAAAATCATAGGAGCTTTTAATTTTTAGGGTTTTTTTTCATTATATAAAAAAAACTCTTTATAATAAATTTTTTTATAAAATTATGTTGTTTGATTAAATTTTTGTAAAGCAAAAATTAAGTTAAAAATAAGATATGTCGAACAGCACTTAATCTAGTATTTATTTATTTATTTTTTTGCAAAGCACACTAATCAGTTTGACAATCCCCTAATTCCCTAAATGCACTCTTCAAGGAAGGTCCTTTTGAGAAAATTACACCGAGCTCTAAAGAATAAACATCTCATACGAGATAAAATTACCTAAACCAAATTCTTTAGAGATTTTGGGAAAATATATAGGATATTTTTTGAAAATTTATATTATAAAAATGGGTTTGTTTTTTCTGATGTTACTTTAGATAACTTTATCTAATGTTCATCAAAACGACGTCTTTTTGGGACAAAAATCATGGTATTTTTGTAATTTTAATTTATTTCAGGATTATAATAGTCTTTTTCACTTTAATTTTTTAATTTTTTAACCCCAAAACGATATCGTTTCGATGAATATTAGATGAAGTTATCTAAAATAACATCATAAATTTTTTTCCCTATAAAAATTTCTCAAAATGTCCTCTGTTTTTATCTCAAATTTTAGATGGGTGTTATTTTGAAATTGTATAAGACAACTTCAAACATCTAAGCTCTTTAATTAGAAATATATTCATAGTTTCTCGCGATCAGTTCTAGCTCGAAGTTTGCCCTTAGTAACTTGGCTTGTTCATGCGGCGGGGCTTTGGAAATAAAGTAACAAGGGAATTCATATACTAACCTTCGAATCTAGCTATAGAGACCTTTTTTTCATATAAATTTGCATTTCTTGTTATTTTTTAATTGCTTTTGTATGATTTCATAATTTTTTTTTTGGGAAAACTTTAAAAATCCCCGCGTAAGCTTCTTCAGAATCACTTACCCCTTTCCCGAAATTTTTATCTCCCTACTTAAAGTTTTTTTATTATTTACCCCTCTAATTTGATTTTCCATCCAAAATTATAGTTAACAGTGTTAATTTTTTTATAAGATACCAAAACTACCCTTTAATTAAAAAAAACATTGATGGTGTTTATGTGTTGAGTAAGATACCAAAACTACCCTTTAATTAAAAAAAACATTGATGGTGTTTACGTGTTGAGAGTTGTGGTCATATCCTCTCTTTGTCATCAGTTATGCCTCTGTTGCGCCAGTTGCAGATATCCACAGTCGTTGAGCTTCACACATACATCGGTTTAGCTTCTCCTTTTCTCTACACACACGAAATCATATTGGCATCGGATATATATCTTTTGGGCTATTTTTATTTATTTTTTATTTTTTAGTACTTGAAACTTGTTTGTTGAAGGCAAGTTTTAGTTGGAAGCTTTTTGAGATTTACTTCTTTTTGTGAAAGTCATATTGGGAAAGAATGGAAATGAAATTATGTGACTATGGATTCTGTGTATGTTAGGTTCATTTCTTAATTTGCTTTCGTTGTTCATTTGGTGCCATTAGTAACAAAAATAGTTTGCTAATGGTAATTTTGAAGAGCTCAATATCAAGTAATTAAATGTGTTGACGAATAGATTGATAAAAATTATTAACAACACAGAAATAGTTTGCTTTCGTTTATCATCAATATCAGCTTTGTAGATAATAAAAGAAAGCAATTAAAATAGATTGAAAAACAGAAGCGTAATTAACGACAAACAATACCAAACGTGTTGTTTGTTTTTTAATTAAATGATAATTTTGGTATCTTATAAAAAAGTTAACGATGATAACTATCATTTTGGATGGAAAATTAAGTTAGGGGTAAATGATAAAAAATTTAAGTAGAAAGGTAAATGATTGAAAAATTCGAGAAGAGGATAAATGATTCTGAAGAAATTTATAGAAAGATTTTTGAAATTTTCAATTTTTTTTAAAAAAAAGACAGGTCAATTGGAATGACCTAACTAGGGCCTATGTATTAATGTTTAAAACCAGAGAGAAGATTAAATGATTAATGATGGTGTTCTTATCATGGTAGATTCAGATTGGTAGGGTCATGGAGAAAAGTATTTATTTAAATAAAATTGAATAAATTGTGATATTCATATTGCTTTAACTACGAAAATATTTTCAGTATTATAAAAATGTCGAAGACTCACCCATATTATTTTTCTATCATTTTCTATTTTTATTTTTTAGTAGAGCAGTACATACTCATATATTTATTTCCCAGATTTTATATTTTTCTTATATTCTATAACATTATTCGTTACAGTGTACCCGATCACAGCATATCCTTTATACTGCTCCTTTTCCCGCCAAAAGTTGCCTCCTTATCTATAGTTTGGCGCCCAATTCTCAGACTCAGTATCTCGAGCACATTTTCCTCATCTCTGTGTAGCCATCTTCGCCTCGTTGAACCATGAATACCAAGGGCATCGATTTCGATACAGACAAAGGTGAACCTTCCCTTCCCTCTCTCTCTCTCTCTCTCTCTCTCTCTCTCTCTCTCTCTCTCTCTCTCTCTCCATGATCAATTCATATTTTTGTTTTTTTTTTTATTATTCCGTTAAATCCTTTCCTTTTTTCTCCAGTTCTGGCGAGGGAGTTCCTTTCCAACTTCGCAGATGCCAATGGCGAAGCCAGATACATGAACATCCTGGTGAGTTCTCCATTGTGATTCAACTTTTATTTCTATTACTCTCTTACGGAACAGCAAAGAACGTTGGCGGTTAGCCCTAATTCGTTTCTCTAATTTCCGTTTCAGCAAGACGTTGCAAACCACAAAACTCGAGCAATCCAGATCGATCTTCAGGACTTTGTTAATGTAAGATTTCTCTTCCTTTTTTCCCTCGATGAATTATTTATCGTTTTGTATCACGTTGATCTGGTACTCTATTGTACGTTTCTAATCACAACCAATGATTCTGTTATTTTTCTTTTTTCTTTTTCAGTATAAAGATCTAGACAAAGAATTTCTGAGGCGTGTGACTGAGAATACTCGAAGGTATATTGGGATTTTCGCTGATGCAATCGACGATCTCATGCCGGAGCCCACCGAGGCCTTCACCGATGATGACCACGACATATTGATGACTCAGAGATCTGACGAAGGACCAGAAGGTGCTGATGAGTCTGACCCGCTTCAGAAGATGCCTCCTGAAATCAAGCGCTACTAGTGAGATTCACTTCTTTGTTTTGCATTCAATTTGTTTTACTAGACCAATTTCTTAAGTTTGGTTTGGAAAGAAATTCATTATAGGCATGAGTATTGTGTAATGACAAAAATATCTGAGGGGGTATGGTGTTTATGCGTTAGCTTTTATATGATAGTCCTAGTCTTACCTCGTGGGTATTGCAGTGAAGTTTATATTAGAGCATCTTCAAAAGGGAGACCATTTACAATTAGGGAGGTGAAGGCTTCGTACATTGGTCAGCTTGTAAGGATATCTGGTATAGTTACGCGTTGCTCGGATGTCAAACCATTGATGCAGGTGGCTGTATACACATGTGAGGATTGTGGTTTTGAAATTTACCAGGTAATCGATGAAAGGACTGCTCAAAATGCTTAATTTAGATGTAAAAAAGATTCTATGGAAAAGAAACAAGAAACAAAAGAACTACTGCATGAGATTTGCTTGGCATGATTCATAAAAGTCCATCACAATTCATGAATTTTCTCTCTGCCATTATTATTTGACTGCCAGTATGTTAAACTACAATATTTGAAGTATTATAACTATCTATCATACTTTGTTAGATTTTTGTCGTGGAATCTTTCTTTTTTTCTTGTGGGATGTCTGGAGTGTTATGGAATTTACTGCCAATAGTCATTGTCATTGTTGCTTTCTTCCCTACTGAAACAGGAAGTAACAGCTCGAGTCTTTATGCCTTTGTTTGAGTGTCCATCGAGGCGCTGTAGCACGAATAGAAGTAAGGGGAACGTCATACTTCAACTGAGAGCATCAAAGTTTTTGAGATTTCAAGAGGTTTGTGCTATACTCCGGTTCAGTCTATACGTGCTTAAGTACTTTCTTTTTCATGTTGTTCTGTACATTTGCTTAAGAAACTTGCGATATGGTTAAATTGCAGGCAAAAATTCAAGAGTTAGCTGAACATGTTCCAAAAGGCCATATTCCACGAACAATGACTGTTCATTTCAGGGGAGAACTCACAAGAAAGGTTGGCTATTTCCTGCCAATCGGCATTAAACTAATAGTAACTACATTGGATGTTATCGAGTACCTGAAAATTGTGTTGAATACATAGTTGGGTTGCCTTTATTATCAACATGTCCTTACAAATAAATAAAGTTATTGCTAAAAATAGGTCACGGGTTCGAATATGGAAAACAGCTTTGTTGCTTATATGCAAGAGTAAGACTGCATATAAGGATTGTCCTTACCTCAACCTCGCTAGTCGGGATTTAATGTGGAGTGGTTTTTTATTGCTGAAAATACATGGACAGACTGATTATTATAGTGATTTTCTGTACCTATTTGAAGTTTAAATGGTTAATTTTCTTCTATTGTTTATTAACTCTTGCTTGTTGTAAATTGTCAGGTGGCTCCAGGTGATGTGGTTGAATTATCTGGGATTTTTCTTCCTATACCTTACACTGGTTATAGAGCAATGCGTGCCGGCCTAGTTGCTGACACTTACTTAGAGGCCATGTCTGTTACTCATTTCAAGAAAAAATATGAAGAGTAAGCTACTTTTCAGAATTTAAAATTGATAAAGACTGGCACCTTTTATTTACCCCGCTTCCTGTACAGTAGTTTGTCTTGTACGGGCTCTTCTATATGCTGCTTGGCTTTGTGTCCACTGGGATATTTTGACTTGCTTGCACAAAATGAAATCCATACCATACCTGATTGTTAATCTTATTGAAGTAGTTTGTGGGAACATAGCTGCTCTGTTGAGATATATAAAATCATTAATGTAGCCTCACCCAATAGCTTAAGCTTTTGGGTAGAATTGATTCTTTATATGATATCAGAGCTTCGGTGTAGCAGGTTCGATCCTTACCGCCCTCCACTTTTTTTCTAGTGGAATTTCTTTCTTCGCATAGATAGGTGGGTCTGTGCATTGTTCACCCTTCAAGCCCAGTGGGCTCTTGTGTGAGGGGGCGTGTTGAGATATATAAAATCATTAATGTAGCCTCATCCAACAACTTAAGCTTTTGGGTTGAATTGATTCTTTACACGCTCTCTAATCAATTAATTATGTCATAGATATGAACTTAGAGGAGATGAGGAAGAGCAGATTGCACGTTTAGCAGAAGATGGTGACATCTATAATAAGTTGGCACGATCACTGGCACCTGAAATTTTTGGACATGAAGATATTAAAAAGGCTCTGCTTCTTCTCCTTGTTGGTGCTCCCCATCGGAAGTTGAAAGATGGGATGAAGGTAATGAACTATGTTTGTATAAATTGAACCACACATGTTTAAATGGACCTTAAACTTTGCATAAAAATCATGTTTAATTAGTAGGGTTTAAGACATGTTGATATCAATTATTAAATTACAGCAATATTAGTGACTTGAGTAAAATTGAAGTATGAAATTGTGTTTTTTTCTCTCCCTCTTACTCCAATGCTATTGTGCTATTGGTCATACTTTCTGTTGTTAAGCTTATTTTGCATTTTGTTTGATTTGTAGTGTGTGATATATCGTATACATGATTAAACTTCTAAATATCATAGTCTTCGTTCAATTGCAGATTAGAGGAGATTTACATATATGTTTGATGGGTGATCCGGGAGTTGCCAAGAGTCAGCTTCTTAAACACATAATCAATGTAGCACCAAGGGCGGTGTACACCACTGGTAGAGGAAGTAGTGGAGTTGGTCTAACTGCTGCTGTTCAGAAAGATCCAGTAACAAATGAGATGGTTCTAGAAGGTGGAGCACTGGTAATGGAAGCTTCCTTTAGTGTAGCAATTCCTTCCATCCATATTGTGCTTATGTTATACTTAAGGTTGAAAAAACTAGAAAAATCTGGTAAAACACATGAAATGCTTTCAGTACTTGCAAATTTAAGATGGTAATTAAGTCATGCATTGAATCACTCCTTTAGTTCCTACGTCAATACAATCTATGTACTTTTAACTAGTTTCCAGTTGTAAGTAGAGATTATGACAGAACACACTGAATTTCAGGTGCTGGCAGATATGGGCATATGCGCCATTGATGAATTTGACAAGATGGATGAATCGGATCGTACAGCCATACATGAAGTTATGGAACAGCAGACTGTTAGCATTGCCAAGGCTGGGATCACTACATCGCTGAATGCAAGGACTGCTGTCCTTGCTGCAGCTAATCCAGCATGGTATTATTTCTTTTCACCTTTATAGTTGGCAGACACGGTCTTATAGACCTGCATGCTTGTTCTTCTAAAATCTAATTCCATCCATATTTTATTGTGAAGGGGAAGATATGATCTACGAAGAACTCCCGCTGAAAATATTAATCTTCCACCTGCCCTCCTATCAAGGTTTGATCTGCTGTGGTTAATTCTTGATCGAGCTGATATGGATAATGATCTTGAACTGGCTAGGCATGTTGTCTATGTCCACCAAAATAAAGAGTCTCCCGCTCTAGGATTCACTCCTCTTGAACCTTCTGTTCTCCGGTAAGGACAGAAGAATAGCTAACTGCTTTTTATTTTTTATTTTTAACAAGATTGGAGTTTACTGCATATATGTTGCTTCATTTGACTGAAGGGTTATTCTGACTGCTCATATAGTTTCACATATGGGCCTGTGTCATTGTTTTGCTGTTGCTAGTAAAAGATAACTAAAAAATTATGTTTTGCTTTTATCTAGTGCATATATATCATCCGCAAGAAGATGGTCTCCTAGTGTTCCAAGGGAACTGGAAGAGTATATTGCTAGTGCATACTCCGGCATTCGTCAAGAAGAAGCAAATTCTAAAATTCCGCATTCCTATACGACTGTCAGAACACTGCTCAGTATTCTCCGCATATCAGCTGTCAGTCCTTTTTTTCCCATTTATTTACCCGTTGATACTATTAAGTTTTTTTAGCGGGTCACAGAAATTAAGTTCAGATGAGGTGAAGGAGGTCAAAAATTAGGCATTTCGGGTTATATCTTTTATGGTTAATAATTTATGTGCTTACTTCACCAGTCCATCATATATCATTCAAAGTGCAGTATTTAAAATTAAAAATGATTTAGGTGTTGGTTAATATTTTTTGGCTTTAAAGAACTGTTATCTAATCAGTTAGAATGACTCTACCTTTTATTCCATTTGTAATTTCTTAACAGGCGCTAGCAAGGCTCCGTTTTTCCGGAACTGTTGCTCAGAGTGATGTGGACGAAGCACTGAGATTAATGCAGATGTCAAAATTCTCCTTGTACTCTGATGAGCGTCAAAGGTCTGGTCTGGATCCCATATCTGATATTTATTCCATACTGCGAGATGAAGCTGCTAGAAGTAACCGAATGGATGTCAGCTATGCTCATGCACTGAATTGGATATCTAGGAAGGTGAGTTCATACTGCTCAAAGTTGAAAACTGTCCATTATGTAGTATTGTAGAAAACGATTTCGACGTCAAATTTGAGAAGGGTTTAGACTAAGTTTGACTGCGGAACACGGGAATTTCAGCAGTAAAAAGATCATTAAACAATTAAAAGAATATTTTATTTCATTGAATGAAGAGCAGTAATCTGTGTAGTATTGGCGAATATATGAGTAACCGAATAAGATGATTGTCAGGAATTCTTTTTAGGCTAGCCTAGGTTGAGTAAATACCTTCCCAAAATTTTGCACCGCTTATTTCTTGATCCTGTCAGGAATTAATTACCGTCAATGCAATACCTCTATATAATATTCTGATCGCACAACTTCTGGCTTTCGAACAGGGGTGCAGCGAAGCCCAGTTGAAAGAGTGTTTAGAGGAGTATGCAGCATTAAATGTATGGCAGATACATCCCCACTCCTTCGATATACGATTTATTGATGCTTGATGGACTTCCCACCCACTACCCCCAATCAAAACATGATTTGCAGCAATCTGGTTTCAAAGTGGCTTAAGACTGTAGGGAAATCACATTTAGATCTGGATTTTCTTGTAGTTTGATTTCACCTGGCCGATGTAGGTTCTTTGTATTGTTTAGAATTGCATATTTAATTCTTTTTTTAGATGAAGTAATTGCGTATTTAATTTTTATATGCTACAGACAGGATTGCAAATTCGAAGCACAAATTGGGTTGATGAATCGTAAAATCTAGAAGGAGAACAAGCTCTGTATACATTATTTTAAGCCTTTGCAACATTTGAAATGCAAATTAGGGAAAAAGTTTATCTCGTAGGTTTCAAATTGCTAAAGGATATTGATTTTAATCGATTCTTCCATTAATATATAGAACTTCACGAATCCAGTTGTTTGTCCATGCGTAACAGAGTATTATATGTATAAAGTTAGAATTGTCATTGACTAGGTTGCCAAAACTGATCTTTTGATCGAAAGCCAGCAGAAGAAAAATTAAGGACTTTTTTTGAGATAAAAATTCTTATAAATTTTTAAAAACTATGTAGATTTGGAAGGAATTTAAAGATTTTTTAAAAAGATTTTTTTTACCATCAAGATTTAATAATATTGGATTTTAAAAGATATTAATAGAATTTATAAGATTTAAAAGAACAATATAGATTTATAAGATTTTAAAAAATCATATAAATTTTTAATAAATATTCAAATTACAAAAGTCAATCAATAAAATTACAAAGAAATGCAATGATATTAATAAAAAAAAGTAAAACTTAAAATAATTTTTTCAATCACTAAAATATAATATAATTTTTAACAGACATTCAAGATTATTAAACAACAGCTCTCTACATATCTAAAGTTATACTAGTCCTTCATATATTAGCATTTTCTCGTTCAAGCTCTTTGGTTTGATCAATAAGTTAAAAATTATCTTTTTTATTTGATATCAGAGCTATGTATATATGATTATAATATTCAATTTTTTTATTTATTAAAATAATTCTAAATTTGCATATGGAACCTAAAGTTCATAATAAATTTTAGTTTAAAATTTTTTGCAATTGATCTTGAAAACTTAGAAATTTTTATTCTACGTTATGAGAGTTTTCTAACCATATATTATAGGTATGTTTTCATTGAGTATTCTAAAAAAGATTTGAATTTGAATTTAGGTTTTTATTTTTTTTGTATGGAAATTTCTGAATTTTATTACATCAAAATTTAGAAAATTTCGATGAATGTAAACTTCATCCCCAACATCTTTGCTAAGTAAAAGCCTTTGCCCCAATATTTTAATTTAATAAATGAGAAAATAATTCACGATTAATGATTCCCAAATCATACTGTAAGCGATCGAGCAAGCCATAATAATATAAATATGTTGCCAATCAATCAGAGAAAAATAAAAAAAAATCGGATATTGGGAAACATCAAGTGCAGAAAGGAAAATACTCATGATGTATTTCAAAGTTAATAAATGCAGATAAAACGGTTCGAAGTAACAGGGAACCAACAATACAATTAAAGAAAATAACAAATGAAAGCTATTAAGTTGGGTAGTCTGCAGAAGGTAACAGGTTCTAATTGTATCCAATTCCTAATAACTATTACGTAAGCATGACGGTTGTAAGTTCTTAATAAATTGTTTAGTGGATGTCCAAAATGATTGCTTATATGTATGTAGATTGTTTGCTCGATCATTGGTTTCTAGCTGAATGCTTGAATTAATCGAGCTGCTTTCAATAGATCCACTAGATTCATATCCAAGAGCATGTTGTCTGTTGGGAAGTAGTCTACCCTGTCCCATGTTCGATCCATAGTATGGAGGATTCAATTGATATGGAAGACCACTTTGTGCCATGTTATACCCAGGATTGTAAGATCCATAATACGGAGGATTGAATTGATATGGAAGACCACTTTGTGCCATGTTATTATACCCAGGATTGTAAGGAAGATTGAATTGATGATAAGGGACATGAGGATATCTTGACTGATGATATGGATCAGGATATAGGAATTGGTATGGATCATCTATTGGAATATCATAATGAATCCATTGAATTGTAGCATGTTTGCCACCTCTCCTTATCCACTTCAAAATGTATGCTGGATTTGTATAATTACCTCTTACATAAATAAACCCACGGGATGGATCGATATTGCAACTCAGGTCTGGCAAAGAAAAAGAAAAATCATGAGAATCTGAGAAATCTTTTGAATAAATCACTACAAATGTCACCAAAGGTAAAGGTACAAGGAAAGAAATTGTAATATGATAAATTGAGTATTACAAAAACAAAATGAGGGTTATAAACAATTATAAATGCAGAATAAGTGTGTATAGAATTTTCAATAATGTAGTAAAAATTGAAAATTAAACTTTTCCTCCAAAGTGTATTTTAATGTTTATCTTATCCAAATGCAAAAATATGCAAGAGATATCCTTTTCTTCTTCTTCTATAACTTGCAGTAATAAACTGCAACGATTTAATAAAACATTGTTTTTAACTTTACAAAATCAAAGTTTGAAGAAAATGGCACAATGATGACTATATCAATTATAAAGGGGAATATGAAACTTCTAATAATTGTTAGTTCCAATATTTTTCAAGTATCTACTTTTATTTGAACACATTGACATACTATGATCACTAGTCTTGTACCCAAAAGATATATGTTTCTAATAACATGATTAGAATTAAATTTGTGAATTAGTTCAAATGGTTCTTTACACTAATAAAAACTAGTTGATACTCAATTTAGATATACAATTATACATTCTGCAGTATAAATTATACATGGTAGAGGCAAACTATTAAGAAAAACTAAAAAGGCCAACATTTTTGTTTTTCTATTTTGTTTTGATTGTTGGAAAATGTAAAGAACAATAATATATGATGCTAGTAGCAAATTAAAATTATCAGCATATGGTGAGCATCTTATCAGCAAGTAAATCAATAAACCATAAATTTAAAAATGTGGTACTCTTTTTTCATCAAAATTTTAAATTATCACGCAAAAGGTAAATGTGTATAAAACCTTTAAAGATCTTCAAAACTTTAGTGGCATGAATCATATGAATAAATAGATAGCACACTCTATGATGTGAGAAACTGTTTGATACACTCCTATCAAAGAGGTAATTGAAGGAATGCTAAAGCAGGATTTACGTACCTCTCCCATGTATTTTTGATGTCCTTTGCTTCAAAGTTGAAAAACTAGTTAGGCTAACACTCATGCCTCTACTCCTTATAAAGAGTATTTTGAAATATAAAAATTGAGAAATATATGTTATATTTGATTGATCGGGTTTTACAAATATTGATTCATATTAACATTGAATTTGATATTGATTACTATTTTTATATCATCTATAAATCAGTTAAGTATGTCAATTGAATAAATTAATTATGGTAATTTAATAGATATATACGTCAAATTAAAAATTGTATTTTTTGGGAAGGTTTATATTTATGGTAAGTTTAATTCTCACCGTTCTTTTTTCTTTCTAAATCTAATTATGTCATATACTTAATAGGATACATCGTAAAATTCTTTTTTAAAAAAATCTAATGAATATGATAATAATACAAATAGAATCAAATATAATAAATAAGATTATGAAAAAATAGAATAGATATAGAATTTTTTTAATATTCAATTTGGATATTTTTTTCATATTAATTTCTAAACATTTTACAAATGTTATTAATATTAACAGAAGAATATTCTTAATATTTATAGACATGCACTAATAGATTAATAGAAGAGGATGGTTATACTTACAATCTATTTTTGTTTACAATCTTTTACAACCATAATCTTAATCGTTGATTTCCGTCAATCAACGGTTATAATTTATTGCGAATTAATAATTAATTAATAAATTTAACTCACGCCAAAGAAAAAAAAGCGTGGACTCATCATATAGTGATATTCAATAATTTATTTAACTTTTGACTAGTTTCCTTTTATTTCTTTTAAGCAATTACTGAGACGTGTTGGGGTGAATTCTAGTGCAATCATGGAGCTTTGTAATTATTCTAATTTATGAACAAGAAAGAGGGTAGAGAAAGAAAGATAGAAACGTGTTTTCGTCATGAAGCATCAGAAGGAAAATTCACATCCACAAATGCTAAGTGAGCTGGCCTAGAATTGTTGGCCTTGGCCCCCTCTGAAGCACTGCTCTTTCTGT